>NC_056733.1:1439720552-1439788052 GCF_019279795.1 Protopterus annectens
TCTCCCAGTGCAAGACAGAGTCAGCATTACTTTAAGGAGTTATGGCATGAAAAAGTGTGGTAGATGTAACTACTGCAAGTTTATACTTACTGGGGAACATTTTAGTGTTCATGGACAGACCTTTCAGATTAAAGGAAATTTGACTATGACAGCTCTGGGCTTGTATACATGCCATTGTGTTAGCTATGATAAAGTTTTTATATAGGTAAAACTGAGCAAAAGCTCCATGAACATATATATGAACACATTTATGATATATGTAAAGAAAAAAAAAACATATGCACACTTTGTAAGCATATTAAAGAAAACCCAGGACATTATTTTAAGTTTAGTGTACTTGAAAGAGTTAAACAGAATGCTTGGGTTAACCAATGGCCATTGATGCTTGAAAAAAAGAGAATTATTTTGGCTGCTATATTGGAATTCATACAATTGGCTGGGGCCTAATGAGCATATTTCAATTACTTCACTCCTAAAGCTGAAAGCATTAAAAAGATGATTTTTGCTCAATGTATTGAATTATATGCATACTTGGGGGTATTAAGCTAGTGTATTTATGTTATTTATTTTACGTGATTTTTATCTGTCTTGTATTTGGAAGCGTGATATCTAATAGGATGCTTTCATATTAGGCTTTTACGTTTTGGGTGAACTATGTTTAGCACTTTAAAAGCACTTTGAGCATCATGCGATTTTTAAACTATTTAAGTGGTTATTTTTGTAATGAACCTTATCTGATGAAGTTTTACCAATGTGTAGGACATAAGTGCTTATGTTGTTGTATGAATATTAAAATTTATGACTTTTAGTGGAGAAACACCAGAGTCTTTAGTGATTTTTCTGTTTTTTTACTGTTACAGGTTTATGGTATCTTTGGAACTTTAAGGAAATAGTTGACCAACTGTGACGACCCTCCACTGGACCAGTAATCAAGGATCCTCAATCCTCACCACTGGCACCAGTGGGGGACGTACACTGGGAGGATTGAGGCTTGTTGATTACTGGTCCAGTGGAGGTCGTTATATATTGGTAGGCAGTGGTGGGATAACCACATCATATATTGGCTGGCAGTGGTGGGATCACCACATCACATATTGGGATTCAATGGTGTAGGTATTGAACTCCTGTAGCCTGTAAATAGTGGTCACTAAAAAAGGTATTTTTACTCTCAAGCAGCTACATGGTGGGCATTCAGAGTTCCATATCACAACAGTCTTATTTATTTTTTGTTAGCTTAGTTGGTCAGGGAGAGCAGGCAAGGATGTCAACAGAGGATTATGGCAAGCTGACAAGGAACCAGTTGGCTGAGATGTGCCAAACCAAAGGACTGGGGGATGCCAACCTGACTAAAGGAGAAATTATTGTAGCCTTAACCATAGCTGCATCACAGACCAGCAACCAGGAAGACAACCAGACTGGCCTTGGGGATGAACAACTCTCAGAAAATGGACAGTTCAACTTTGCCTCAGAGGACTTAAAAATCCATCTGGAGTTAAACAGACTTGAACTGGAGGCCAAATGTTTGGAACTAGAATCAGCAGATAGACTGCGGCAGGAGAAACAAATGTAAATTAAGCAGCAAAGAGACTGAGATGTCTGGAAGCCAAAGAAAATGAGAGGCAGAGGCAACATGAAAAGGAGATGCTGACTCTTTGCCAGGGTCATGGAGGTAACGGGGAAGGGAATTACTGAACCCCAGAAGCAATAAAGGTCAGAAAATGTCTTCCATGATTTGCAGAGGGTGATAATTGTTATAGTTTTATTCATATGTTTGAAAGGGTATGTAAACAGTATAATGTTGACCAAGGGCTCTGGGTACGGTTCCTGACCCCCTTACCCCATGGTAAAGCTGTAACTGCTGTTTCTAAATTATCTGATACTGATTGCTTAAATTATAATACTATTAAAAATTGTTTATTAGAGTGTTTTAAGTTAACACCCGAAGCTTATAGGAAAAAGTTTCATGAGCATACACGCAAGGCAGATGAAAGTGTGTGTGAATATATTGCTGAACTAAGCACTTATTTCATAGGTGGGTAAATGGGTGTCAGGTCACCACTTTTGAAGGGCTGGCAGACCTTTTGGTGAGGGCACAAGCCCTTAGCACTTTGCCTGAGGACATGAGAATCTGGTTGGCAGACAGGGAATGCAATACCGCAGATGAGTTAGGGAAAAAAGGAGACCTATACCTAGCAAGCAGGGCATCACTGCACAGGAAAGGGATACCATGTGCTGCACTTAGGTCTAAGGCAACCCATGGTGGGCAGCCTAAACCACCCCAACAGTGTCTGCCAGTAACAGGGGAAGCCACTAGTTCAGGTACATGGCCAGGATCAAGAGTTAAATGTTTTAAATGTAACCAATGGGGCCATGTAGCATATAGATGTCCATGGAGGCAAGGTGGGGAACAAAATGTGGGGAGCCAGTAAGTGAGACTAACAGAATGCCAGTGGTAAGTTGTCTGGAGATGACAAAGGTACCAAACTACCACAAGAGGTTATATCCTATCTTAGTAGATGGGAAACAGGCCACTGCTAAGACAGACACTGCCTCTGACCTAATCATTGTGAAGCCTGCAATGGTTAAAGAGGAGCACTACTTGCTTGGGCAGTCTACTCCAGTCAGAGTTTTAGGAGAGACCCCATTCCAAATACCTTTGGCTAGGGTTCACCTTGACTGGGAGGGTGGAAAAGGAAGCAAGCAAGTAGGCGTATTTGAGGATATCCCTGCCAATGTCCTGATAGGGAATGATTTTGATAATGCAGTACCTTTGTGTGCATGCAGTTACACACAGTCAGGATTGGAGACAAGCATTTGGGTCAGGTAGCCTGGAGTGTACCCAGAGAGACCACACACTTGAAGCCAGGACTGGTGAGGTGGTTACTTCAGGGAGGGAGCTACCCCATACCAGTGAGACTGAAGGTAAGCCACAGTTGCTGGTAGGTACTGATGTTTCCTTGGACAGAGTGACTGCAAGGACAGAGGTGAGTAGTAGTACACAGGCTGACAGTGAGGCACTGCTGTCAGAGGATACCAGACTTCCTGTGGAAGGGCAGCTCAGAAGGGTTACAGAGAGAGAGAGTTGAGACAGGCTCAGCTCTCAGACCCTACATTACAAGGCTTGAGGGCGGTAACCAGGGAGGAACCTGATTCTCAAGGGAAAGGAGAATCTGTATACTGGGACAAAGGTTTACTGTATAGAGAGTGGACCCCTGAGGAAGGGCTAGAAGGTGAGAGAATACAGTAGCTGGTAGTGCCCAGAGCCTACCATCTGGACTTCTAGCCATAGCCCATGACATTCTCTTTGCAGATCATATGGACATAAAGCATACCAAGAGACATATTATGCAGAACTTTTATAGGCCCGGGATTTCCAGGGATGTAACAGGGTACTGCAGGACCTGTGAGCAGTGCCAAAAGGTAGGCAAGGCAGGAGACAAGGTGAAAGTACCTTTGGTGCCTTTGCCTGTGATTGAGGAGCCATTTCAGAGGGTAGCTATGGATATTGTGGGACCTCTGAGTACCCCAAGTTCCACAGGGAAGAAGTATATCCTAGTGGTAGTAGATTATGCTACCAGATATGCTGAGGCAGTGACTCTGTCCTCCACTGAGGCAGAAAAGGTGGCAAATGCTTTGTTAGAGATTTTCAGCAGGGTAGGTTTCCCAAAAGAAATACTGACTAACATAGGTGGCAATTTCATGTCAGACCTGCTGATTTGTCTGTGGGACCACTGTGGGGTGAAGCACCTAAAGACCACCCCCTACCACCCCCAGACTAATGGTCTGGTGCAGAGGTTAAACTCTGCACTAAAGACCATGCTATGGGTATTTGCAGACCAGTTTAAGAGGGAGTGGGACAAATATTTGCCTACATCTGTTGTTCACTTAAAGGGAGTTGCCCCAGGAATCAACAGGTTTTTCACCCTTTGAGTTGCTGTATGGGCATAGGATGAAGGGACCTCTAGATTTGATTCATGATGAGTGGGACGGTGAGTGTGAATCCCACAAAGAGTCTGTTGCGGCATATGTCTTAAACCTCAGGAAAAGACTTGGGAACTCATGGGCTTGGCCCAGGAGAACCTGGCAGAAGCCCAACAGCAGAAAAAGGTCTGGTATGACAGGAATGCTCGAGCTAGAGTGTATGCTGCGGGGTAGCAGGTTATGGTTCTCATTCCTGTCAGACACAACAAGCTGCAGGCAGCCTGGGAGGGACCCTACAGGTGGTAAGGAAGGTCAGTGATGTTAACTACATGGTACAACTGCTAGGCAGGAGGTAGGGGCACAAATTGTACCAAGTTAATATGATGAAGCCTTACCATGACAGGGAAGCCCTGGTGCTAAGTATTTGCAGTAGAAAGCAGGAGGAATCTGAGGGGGGTATATGGCTACAGGGAGCCAGACAAAAAAAAAAAATCCCAAGTTACTATGGTGGAACCTAGGGTTGCAGGGATATGATATGACAGTGCAACACTGTATTGGGGCAAGCAATGCCAAGGCAGCTGGGATCTCAAGACAGGGAATAGGGTAATGTATTCCCAAATAGGCTCATGCCTGTCAAGCAACGTTTTGCAAGGCTCACTTGAAAAACTAGCCTGAGTCTGCAAGGGGGGAAGAAGTGTGATGAAAGGAGATACTGCTAGCCCAGCTAGCTAGAATTTTGTAAATAATTATATGTCATTGGTGAATATCAAAATGATTTATACAAAAATGTGTTAGAACTGTATGTCATGTGTATATCAAACTGCTTGTACAGACATGTGGGTTGAAAAGGTATTTGCAAAGTGCTGTTTGAAATTTAACCACAGTGGGCCCTACTGGAAGAGAACAGAAATGTCCATGCACTATTGTAACTGTTTAAATGTGTATATTTTCATAGTAGA
The DNA here is from genome assembly GCF_019279795.1 of Protopterus annectens. NCBI lineage: Eukaryota > Metazoa > Chordata > Ceratodontiformes > Protopteridae > Protopterus > Protopterus annectens. The sequence goes on from NC_056733.1 coordinate 1,439,725,433, forward strand.
AACTGGAATACAGGAGGCAAACCTCAGTCTAGTAAATATTAAAAAAACAACTGAAATTAAATTACTTTATGGCTAGGCCATAAAAGATGTTGGGCAGGATTCACGAAGCCTCCGTGTAAGAGTTATAACTTATACACGGAGGCTGCAGTTAAACGGAGTGATGTCAGCATGCTTTGCATATTCATGAGAGCATGCTGAATCACACTTAAGGCTAACATGGTCTGTGTAAGACAGTAGGGGGCGTGTCCGTAGGCCGAGCCCTGTAAGCGGACACGCCCCCTGAAGAGGAAAAGTGCCCAAAGTAAACACCCACGACAGAGTCCACGGAAATGTGAATAAACAGAACACAACACATGCCCCCACAGACTATGAACAGAAAACATATAAATAAACATGTTATATATTTTTTTTAAATTGTAAAGATGTTTAACCGTGAGTGCGCTCGTTTGCGCGGGCGTGCCAGTAGCGCAGCTACAGTTAGCAGTCAGTGGGAAAGCATATAAGAACTAAATATGCAAAATAAGCCAGAAAGCAATAGCGTAGCGGTAGAGATGTTGGCTTAAGAGCAGGCATTCATGGTTCGAGCCCCCACAACACCAATTTTTATTTTTAGCAAAATAAGCACGAAACAAGTCCCTGACAAATATGTACACATAAAACCACATTTTATGTAAAATGTAATGAAATAGCCCATTTATATTGAAGAAATGTGAGGTAACAAAAGAATAAAAAATGCCACATGTGCCCATAGCTGAGCTACAGTTTAACAGGGTGAGTGCATCTGCCCGTAGATGAGCAGTGGTTTAACTGGTGCAAAATGAGTGCCCATAGCTGAGCAGTGGTTTAACACGCTAAATCTATGTGCCCCTAACTGAGCTGAGCATAATATGCGTGCTGATAGCCAAATGAGGCTTAAACCAGCGTACCCCATTTGCGCAGAGCTGCGCACCGTGCAAACAAGGTAACCGACGGGCAACGTTGAGCAAGCCGTATCAAAACTGCCTTTACACAGACACACCCCTCAGCATGTCTAGACAGTCATGAAAAATAAAAAGCAGTGGTCTGGTTCGAACCCAGGATACTATACACCATAGTCAAGGTACCAAACCACTAAGCCATGACAGTAGTACCTAGAAATGCAATAATAGCTAATATATAGAAATGAATACAAACTGGAGCATGACAATGCAGGTTTACTGAAGTTGATACAATTCCAAAATGGCCAATCACAGATATGTGCGGGAAAAACGGACTATATAAGCCCCATAGACAGGAATACACAGCATAAACGATTGTAGAACTGAACTGCAGGCAGAATGACAGGAGTAGGAGAGGGTAGTTGCTTTCAAGCACAGAGGTGGGACGTTGAGGAGTCCAGGTACATGGTCTGGCTCCTAGTCCACAATCATGAGGCCCAACTCATGCAGGGCCAGGTCCTCTGGGGAGCATACAGGGCTGAGGCATGGGACCGGTTGGCTCATGATCTCACCAGTGCCACAGGGATTCCAAGGACTGGTGAGCAGGTCCGTCACCACCATGCGGACCTGAAGAGATGCAAGCAGGACCAACTGAACCTTTGGATCCAGGAGGATCGGCAAACACCCAACGCCCCACTACTGAGTAAGTTACATTTAATCATGTATGTAAGAAATTAAACTAGCTGATATTATGGAGATGTGTATTCCATTATTACTTCATTGATATTACAGCTGCAGGTGTCCGTTCTGCGAACCGCAGAGCCTATGGCGATAGGCTGGTGCGGTTGTGCCACCAGGCAGGTCAGTAATCCACTACCAGTAACTGTAAAGAAATATAAAAGTATGACAGTCAGCAAAAGAGTGCAGTGTAGTCACTAAGGAATAAAATGTGCAGGTAACAGTGTGAAAGTGTCTGCAAGTATTGCTTGATTACAAAAGTGTGTTTCAGCCTGTAAGTTAAACCGAAAAATGAAACTGTCTGACATAAATTCTGAAATAAAAATGCCCCACCTGTAAGAAAATAGTACACAACCTTCAGCAGGCTGAAAAGTATAGCTGCAGAAGATGATGAAATCACATGTGTGAAATATATCCCTGTTGAAATACTGAAACATGACAGAAGTGAGACTGCTGGAAAGGATTGTAATAACTACAGGTAAAACATGTCAATAAAGCCTAGAAGTAAGTACCATCCTGAATAGTAAAATGAAAGCAAGTGAGAGAGTGTGAGAAAGTGTCATGAATCCAGCAATACAGTAGTAATAACCCCTGAATAAAGTATACCGCAGTCAAGACAGAATGAAATGCATGTGAGAATCAAAACCAAACAGCAAAATCTGTTCAAAGTGTTGCTGCATCTGGAATGTGTATCCCAAAATCTGGATATGTTGCTCTCAGTCTGCAATATGCAGATAGGATGATTGTCTGATATACCAAACATCCACACTTGTCTACAGCTATATAAAGCAAATGTAGCAGGATGATGTAGCTGAACAAAGCTAGATATGAATGTGTATGAAGAACAATAAAATGTATATTGATGTTGCAGTAACAGTCCTATCACCAAGTTGAAATAGTTATCATAAAGGAAACTGTAGTTAGAACAGTAGTGTGTATATATCTGTAGCTATTAGAAATGTACAGCATATGTATTGGTATTTGAAGGTGTTAATATTATTTTCTTCACCCCACCCTATAACCACATATAACCCATTCCACGTGAAAATGGTATGTGCAATCACAATTAACACCCCTGGACGTTTGTCCTGTTGGGTCATATATATTTGCATGTCCGTTGATGCATCTGCCCTGTTCATACATCCAAACCTGATGGCCTGTTGCCATCAATTAACCCTGCATGTTGTTGGACTGTGTATTGCTGTTCAAATTATGCATGTGTTATGCACGCTGTTCAATGGTGTGAATATCTGGGTGTTTGGTTAATGGGAATACTAATGCATGCTGTTACAACTAATTGTGAATGGTATTATATGTCACTAACCCAAACTGTCATGACATAATGCAAAACATAGGACAACAGGGAAGGCGGGTTCCAGTGGACCCACCTCTCCCACCTCAGCTGGCGAGTGCACCTGGCACTAGTGCCAAGTCTGGACCCTCCTCCGGTGGCCCTGTGCCACCTGCAGGTGGAAGCGCTGCAGGGGATGGGGCCGCCCCCCTCTGCAAGTGTGGCCGAAGGAGAACCTCCACTCACCCTCTGTAGCGTCCAGACTGTGGTGCGTAGGGAGATTCGGGACTCTGTTCTTGAGCCCCTACGCCAGCTTGAGGCACGGGTGGCACAACTAATGGGCATGCCTGTTGCCCGGCCTACACAGCCCCCAGCACAGCCCCATCCTGGGCAGTGAAGGAACAGTGGCAACTGCCTATGGGTGGGGATATCAGTTCCACTGTTGCCATCTGTGGGCTCATGGGCTCTGGATATCCAAACCACCATCCCCGTCAATTGTGTAACCCCCCCCACACGTGTCATACATCGCCCCTGTATGCGTCTTGTTTGTCTTGTCTGTTTACCTACCCAACCTACCTCCCCGGCTGTACCGACTTCCTTCACCTGACATACCACTCTCACCTGAAAAAAAAAAAAAAGGGCACTCTGTACCCACAAAAAAATTACGCCCCATACATAGCTGCCCATTCCACACACATGTCTGCTGGACATGGAATCTATCAATTACAATTGGCTGTACAACAAGTATTATTGTTGTCCTGACACCTCTCTCAGGGGTGGAAGGTTTCAAATGTCACACCAAATTACATACATATGCACAGCTGTTGCTGATGAAGAAATGGGCAGCTATGGGCCTTACCTACATCCCTCCTGCAAATCCCAAGCTTGTTTCCCTACTGTCTTACCCTCTTTGTGACCCCTTTTTCACCACTTTCCTGTCTCCCCATTTTCTTTTCTTTCAAAGAAAATAGCGCGGGTGTGCGCCAGAGTAAGCACTGTTAAGCGGTTGTAAGCGGGTGTGCGCTTGTGTGCGTGGAGCTAACCGCCAGTGCGCATGCGTGAGCTCCACGCAAACCAGCGCTAACCCGGTTACAACTGCTTAAAAGTGCCTTAGTCACTTTGATTGACAGGTCCTGTACTCAGTTCAAAAGCAAAATAAAATCCCACTGTCAGTCCCGAACCCAGGACCTTGGAAACACTAGTCTGTATGACCTACCACTAAGCCATGACTCTTATACAAGAACATTGTGCTAAAATAAATATAACATGTAATAGTAGGGATGAATGTAAAGGGAATATAGGATGTGTAGTACCCAAAGCATGTCATGTAGAATTACTGCCAAAACTACTGGATTCCCACAATGGTACTGTGTGAACACAAACAGCCATGCTAGTTGGTAGCTTGTAGATAATAATGTCAGTTAAAGTACATATATAAATGTATGTATATGTACATATATATATATATAAATATATATCTATATATAGTTGTAGGAGTCATTGTGCATACACACTTACTACAGGGAACATGAGAGAGGAATGGAGAAATGTGAATCTACAACACAGCCTGAATCATGAGAGAGATGCTAACCTTTACACTCACAGAACACTGTCCACAGCATACCAGCATGGTCCCCGCCCTTACAATCTGAAAGGGCAACGCCTATCCCACATACCCTTTTATAGCACTGACCTGAAATCACAGTGAGAACTGCAATCAGTACACAACTGGCTGTATGCAATTAGCAAATGCTGGCTTACAATTGGTGCAGAGGCCATCACATGGACCTATGCAGATACCTACAAAAGCATCCAGTACTAACACTCCACACATGCAATACATTCATTGCACTGTCTGGAAGCAGACAGAGGGAGAGAGAAAAGTGAGAGAGAGCGAGAGAACAAAAAAAAAAAAGTATACACTGTGACTCTGTCACCCGAAGCTGTCAGCAGTGACAGTAGCAGCAGCAAGCAGAAGCAGTGGTAACGCAACCAGCTGCGACAAACACAGGTAATGCAAAGTAGCAGGTTAATAGTGTGCATACTGTGAACCCTCCAAATGTGTCATAGGTCTGTATCTATAGGTATGTCCATGTGATATGGTGTGTGTACGTAGTTCCACCAAAAGGGGATGACCATACATTACATGTCAATCAGTCTTAGGCCATGATCCTGGCAGCAGTTGTCTGTGCCTTGCCCCCAGCAATGGCTGTAGTGACTGCTTTGAAAGGTCAGCCAGGTTCAAAAGGCAGGATCAGCCCATCACAAAGGCACACTGACTGGGAACAAGTGTCTGCAGGTACCCGATATCACTGCATATGCATCCCATACTGCATAATTCCATAGCTTAGCAGACCAGGCCGGTTATGCATATGATGTGGTAGTTCCCAGGGTCAGTCGAGGTGCCTCCTTAGTGGTGTGGGACCACTGTCGCTGTATGCCACTGTCCAGGTACATATCCTGTAGTACGGCCAAGATAAATTATCAGTGTTATATGCGGTTGTATGTCCTCTCGGAGTGCAGGTAGCACACATCCAGGGATACAATGAGGTCACAGTGATGCTGTGTGTTCTGCTCTGCTGAGGGCGGCCCTCACCTGGACATGTGAGATGATAGGGAGGTTACTTACAGCTGTGATAAATATTTCAACTGGTGGGGGAGAAGGAGGGGGGATACGTGCACCGAACATGTCTGCAAGACTGTTGCCAATATCCGTGTGTTTGATGAATGTTAAGTAGGTGTGTATTAACACAGAGCATATCTGAGGCATGTGGTCCATATGTGTAACATAACTGAAGAAGGCCTTGTGGTCATCCATAGTGTTTGTGGCCATTTCCCTCCCAGAGTAGGCCGTGGCCATTGTTATGACGGACCGTAGCATAGTACCAATGCTGACCACAGATGCCTTCCCTTAATGTGAATGTGCTCTGTCCTGCAGTAGCCTCCTGCTATTGTTATACAATCTGCCTCTGTCTGGGGTCCACCGGACAGGATGCCTAACCTTCGTGCATAGGTTCTGGGTTAGAAATGTGTGTGCAAGTTCCATGCAATCTGTGGCATGTCCGTGGTAAGCATTTGCAAAGGGGTCAGCAGTGTGGCTTGTGGCTTCCACTGGCCCAGTGTGCTGCATGGATACCATCTCAGTCCCAGCAAGTGAATAACTGTCTAATCACATACATATCAAAGTAGTCTACTGTGCTGGTGGTGGTGGTGGGATATGTATATCCAGGCCGAGTAACTTCTGTCCACATCACAGTAGTGGATGGCGTCCCACATACAGTACCTTGGGATGAACCCCCAGAGTGAGGTTGTGAATTGGACCTGTCAGTGTATGCTGACTGATGGGGCATGCTACTATGTTGTGTGGAATGTGGCAGGTATTGTTGCACAGGTGTTGGCTGAGCACTGATATCTGTCCATGTACCTGTGTATCCACCACGACACACACACATGCAACATATGGGAGTAGTAGTATATCACTACACATGAGTATCATGTATAGTATGTGTGCCATATATTGCTGACATAGTCTGCTGATATCCTGTTTGTGTTCTCTTCCAGTGAGATGGCGCATCAGCGTAATCCCGCCTACTCTGTAGCGGAAGACGAGGAGATCCACCAGAGCCTGGTGCGGGAGTATGACATCCTGTTTTCCTGCACCAGTCAGAATCAGCAGGAGAGGGCTGCACTGTGGCAAGACCTTGTCCGTAGGGTAAATGATATTGGCATGCATAACAGGACATATGAGCAAGTACGACATCACTGCAGTGATTTAATCCGAAGTGTCCGTCAGCGTGCATCAGATATCCACAGGCAACAGGTTGCCACAGGAGGTGGGGTGGCCACACATCCCCCCCTCACCAGACTGGAGGGGCTACTCCTAAGTGTTGTGGCTCCAGCCCCGGAACAGCAACAGCAGTACACCTGCATTATGATGGAGGCTGGTTCTACACAGCAGCATGACATGGAGCATGCAGGTAATATGCCATATGTACACTTGACTGTTCTGTACACTGTATCATATGCAATATCAATGGCACAGTTGTGCCCACTGACATTAATCTCATCATTTCTGTAGGTCCCTCCGGGGTTACAGCAAGGCAGGCCATCCATGCTGGTGAGTGTGTTTAACATAACCTATAATAGTCCTGATAATGCTAGTAACAGTAGTGTAACTCAGTAGTGCTCTGTGTGTATACTGTGGGGTGTGCATGTGTGCAGGTGTGCCTGTGCCCATGTGTGCATGTGTGCAGGTGTGCCTGTGTCCACGTGTGCATGTGTGCATGTGTGTCTGTGTCCACGTGTGCATGTGTGCATGTGTGCCTGTGTCCACGTGTGCATGTGTGCATGTGTGCCTGTGTCCACGTGTGCATGTGTGCATGTGTGCATGTGTACACGTGTGCATGTGTGCATGTGTGCATGTGTGCATATGTACATGTCACCACGTGTGCATGTGTCCATGTGTCCACGTGTGCATGTGTGCATGTGTCCATGTGTGCATGTCTGCATGTGTGCATGTGTGCCTGTGTGCATGTGTGCATGTGTGCATGTGTGCATGTGTGCCTGTGTGCATGTGTCCACGTGTGCATGTCTGCATGTGTGCCTGTGTCCATGTGTGCATGTGTGCCTGTGTCCATGTGTGCATGTGTGCATGTGTCCATGTGTGCATGTGTGCATGTGTGTAAAAGTGCATCACTGGTAACAATGTCTGGAGACTGTAAACTGTGTTTCCTGTCTTCCTCCCACAGGTTCTGGTGCTGCTCTGGTGACCTGCAGTAGGGAACCTGAATCTTGTGCCACGGGTACTGGTAATGATGATATTTGTGTAATGGTACAGGAAGGTGTTTCAGGGTCTGCCATTGGTCAGCCAATTGACAGTACACAGCTGTCAACCCCATCATTGCGCACAGCCATCCTGCCAGTACATCCTTTGTCACCATTGTCCCTAGGTGATGGACAGGATACAGTGGGCATAGACCAGGGTAATGTGGTACCTGTGGCACATGCGTCCCCACACAGCAGCCATGGGCAGGGTCCTCCGATGGTACCACACAGACAGTTGCCCATAGGTTCTCGTGGGAGCATCCGTGGGCGTACTGCCTCTGGCTGACGTGCCCAAAGAGGTCTGTCAACCTCAGCTATGTTTCGGACTGTCATGCAGGCACAGTCGTGTATGGAAAGGTACACCAGACAGGGTCTGAGGGAGCTGAGAGCATGTCGCACAGCCATGACAGACAGTATGCGTGACATTGCGGATGCTATCCGTAATTTCACCGATGTCATAGACAGACGTTGTGGGGACATATTACAGCAGTTCCACAACCAGATGTCCATGAGCCAGGGCAATGGTGGGCGTTTGCGGCATCGACGTGGCCGTATGCCGGCAACAGCAGCAGCTGGCAGTCGGCGCGGACGACGACAGGCTCGCGCACGACCCCATAGTGCCAGCAGCAGCCCTAGCAATGCTGGGTCTGTGCTGTCATCCAAACGCCCCAGGAGACCATGTGCACGTGGCTCTGGACAGTCCCAACAGGGACCTGTGTCCAGTCAACACACTCCCGCTTCTGATGACAGTACCCAGTCTGGCTTAGTACTGGATACGGTCCGTAGCACCCCTGCCAGGCACAGGTACCGTGTCCGTCCCCACAGACACTGATCTGTATGACCTGCCAGGTGCAGTCTGTGGCTGTCCACAAACCCCTGTATATGGCAGACATGAGGTGGAACTGTGTGCGTGCATACACATATGTGAAATGTTAACACCTAGGGCGACCACATACATGCACACACTGCACCAACACTGCCCCACCCTGTACTGCTGCCCCTCACCAACACACATACACACACATGTCAATTGGTGGTATCAGTGGCTGACTCAGGCATACCTAATCCACACCCTGTGCATATGATGACACTGTGCCACCTCCTGCAATCTCCAACATCATTGCGGGAACAGGTAAACACGTTGCTGATGCACAGGGTGACTACATAGAAGTGTATTAGTAGTATCATGTTGGTAATAGTACAGTGTGCTGCTATGACTGTGTGTTTATCCCAGCATGACTGCTGCAGTAACTGTATGAATGTCCTGAATTGTTATCTGCACCCATAGTACATACCAAAGTATAACAGCTGCACATAATTGCATGCCGGTGGTAAGGTTGTCAACAGATAGCCGCATACATGGGTAGCACAGGGGGAAAGCTAATGCAAGTAGTGATATGCAATGGTGGACATGTACAGTAATGGTGTCAAGTTGCCCACAACGACTATGCAATGTGGATGTTCGCCCATGTAGATATGAGTGCAGTACCAATGTAATCAAATCACAAATAACTATGACATAATATCAGTTCTACCATGGGCATCTGTGCTGTGTATTCCTGGGTACATGTTCATAGTGCCTACATATTTGCATTGTTACTTACTGTTATTGTTACCCCTTCTTTGTTGTACAATGCACTACTTCCGGCCCTGTTTCCTGTAGCTTTGTTTGCATGCATGTTCGCTTGGGGTTCCCTGGAACACTGCTTACACCTGCAATGCAGAGTTACAGTGCTTCTGTAGACTCCTAGTGACATCTGCATAGCGTACGATACGTATGTCAACTTTACACATGACAGAACGTCACTGTCTGTCCTGTACGCATGTACGTTGCCTGTGACACATTGCACATGTCTTACCTGGCATTTAACCACGTGTGCAGTCATATATGCCAATGCTATGAAACAGTAGCGGTACACCCACACATACACACGTTCAGTATGTTGTTCCCCATTGGCCCTATGTGTTGGTACTCACCATGGCAATCACACTACTAGGGTAGCATGTGCAAAGGTAACCTGTGAATCACCTCTATGGTCCAGTTGTGGTTTATGTGAGTCATGTGTCAATGTCACAGCTGCCACATGTATGCAGTCAGCCATCACCCTTGGCCAGGAGCGTACAGCACATGTGTGGGATGCCACCACACTGCCAATCTGGGGACTGGGCTCTCTGAACCCAGTAATGTCATACCCTGTCAGGTGGCATGTCATATATACTACATCCTGGACAAACTTCAACCCCAATCCCTGCTGCTACTATTGATAATACTCCTGGAGATGTTTCTGATAGTTTTGACCAATTCTTTACTGAGACATTTCAGGCCCTAGCTAGCCATCTACTTCCTAGCTCCCCTGGTGCTGAAAGTAGCAACCCTAGAAACCTACTTGCGTTCAGCTGCCAACCAGTCACCACTTCACTTCTCCGTACCTTGATTGAAACAGTGAAACCCACTACACTTTCTGCTGATCAACTCCCTGCCGAGTACCTATCAAAATCAGATGATGCTACTGCTTACCCCATCTCAAAGGTAATCAAACGAACCATGGTAGAATCTAAATTTCCCACCATCTGGAAAATATCATATGTAATCCCACTTCACAAAGGAGGCAGCTCTACTGAATTCTCCACTTATAGGCCAATAGCTATATTCTCTCCACTTGCAAAGATTATGGAAACTTTAGTCATAGGCAATTCATGCACCACCTAATCCAAAATCGCCTTATGGCAGACACTCAGCATGGCTTCCGTCCTCATCACAGCACTACTTCAGGCCTCCTAGCCTTTACTAACACCTTAAACCATACTTGCAACACTAATTATATATCCTCAGCCCTCTTTTTGGATCTTTCCAAGGCATACGATATGGTTGATCACCAACTTGTAATCCACACCCTGCAAACATTCTGTCTAGATACTGGAGCCTTCCAATGGTTTCAATCCTACCTGCATGGTCAACAGCAGGCTGGCCTCTGGCAGAACAAACTCTCTAACCTTCTACCTAACACCCTCAGAGTACCACAAGGCTCTATACTAGGGCCCTTGCTGTTCTCCATCTTCATTAACGACCTTTATACTGTCATCCCAAAAGTCAGCTGTATCCAATATGCTGAAGACTCTACTCTGATCTCCTCAGCCACATCTCCAGTAGAGTTATGGTCAGCTACCCAGACCACCTTTAATACAATAGAAAACTGGCTTTCTGAACATCGTCTGATCCTAAATCCCAAATAAACTAAACTGCTGTTATTTCACCAACACGTAGGTCTACCGCTTTCACCTTTACCATAACATCAACTGATGGCACAATAATCTCCCCTGAGCCATCTACTAAACTATTAGGTGTCATCATAGACAATAATCTCAAATGTGACCTACATGTTAACCAAATTATCAAAGCCATCAATAGAAAACTAGGGTAACTTTACAGAATAAAAGCCTTCCTAGCCCCTCCAGCTAAAGGTGCCATAGCTCGCTCACACCTTGTTTCAACCCTTCTGTATGCATCCCCTCTACTCTCGAATATGAACAAGACTGTCCTTAACAAACACTCAATTTGCTACAACCACATTGCCAGGTTTGCCACTGGGCTGCCTTTTAGGACACATCATTGCATCAATCTAAATCAGCTTGGTTGGCTTGCAATACCCAGCCTAATACAGTATAACCAACTGATTATGGCCTATAAAATCCTCTATAATCCGGACAATACTCCTGCACTTCAAATATTATCACCCCCTATAACAATCCTAGACTGCTTTGATCCTCTAACAAACTACTAATTCAGACTAGCAAATTTAATAACACAGCCGGTGATTTTCTCTTTGCAAACTCTGCAAGTAGATCCTGGAACTCACTTCCAGCTGATATTACCCTACTTTCCACCTTAGGTCAATTTAACACTAGACTCAAACAACATTTGTCACTTAACTGGCTATGTCAATGTATCAAGCCTGGCTAACTCGAATGTGTAAAATCTGTGAACCAGTTTACTGTGTAATTTAATTTAATCCTGACTTGTGCTCAGGACTAACATTAACCTGTGGAACATGTTTAACTTGCTTACTTATGTAATCTCTGTAAATAATCTGTTTGTAATATGTAATGCTGGTATTATGTAATGCTGTATCTGCTTACCCTTGTAGCTTTTCTCCCCCGGCCTCCACTGGAAATGGACATGCATCCAGTCGGACTATCCCGGTCAACAAATGTAGGATAAATAAATAAATAAATAAAATATATTACAGTGACTACAATACAAGTCAGACATTGACACGCACTGACAGCATGCTGAACACACTGGGGCATACGTGGGGACTCAGAATAGCATCCTGCCTGAGCATCACACACCTCCGCAGCTGGCACACAGGCATATGTTCCGTCAGAACAGAGCACATGCCACACATGGCACACACATCCCCTGTGCCACACACTCACAGCCTGTAGGGCTACACAACACACCTGCTACAGACGTGTCAGGTACCTGTCTTGGGTGCTGCACTGGGGTCCCGCTCAACAGGCTGTATCTGGTGATGGTCACAGTGATATGCCTCAGGGGCACTATGGTCCACCACAGAACACATTTATACAGGTCAGTCAGAGGCATGGACACATATGACTCACTCATTGACCATGCCAGTATGGCTGACCTGAGACATACCTCCCTGGACTACATGATAGGGAACATAGAATGGATCTCTCAGCATGTGGCACAGGCCAGTATGAGCCTGATCTTGGTTGCCAACATACCCTCACCAGGTATGCTACCACTATATGTGGGAAGGGTGTTGTATGTCTACATTATGCTCAGTCTCCACTGTCATTCATAGGGTATCCGCTGGCTGTCAACGTGTGCTTACATGCTAGGGAAGCCACAATGATGTGCAAGGGTCATCTTGCACGTGACACCCATGGCCTGATGTATAATGGCAAAGCTCCTTGGTACACACATACTGCCTTATGCTGCAGGACATGGTTTACATAGCCACCTCCGTGGGTATCACACAGGTTAGGACACTAACAGTGCTGCTACACAACAACAGCAGTGTACACCGGAAGATGCATGCACCAGACACTGTCCTCAGCACGGTGAACTGCAATGTCTGTGCAGTACCAGATTCCTGATTCATGGCTCACAGGTGTTACCCATCACTGACAGGTTATGCCCCATACCATGCCTGTCGTCCTCTACACATGTAACACACATGGACAAGGGGGGTGGTATCCCAAGGTACCACAGATACACACACCTCCAGGTTGTTGGCACAGCAAAAAGCATCAGGGCCTAATCATGTGCAGCTAACAGTGTGTCGGACTGCCATCTGGTTCATAGCCTGGCACACACAACCCTCCCATACACAGGAAGACCACCTATCCTCCATAACAACACTGGCAATATGACAGTCTCAAGAACTGTGTTTATATGGCTGGACTGCATCCAGCCAAACATTGTGCGTGAGCATTACTGTAGCTACAACACACTAGTTGAAGGGTTCACAGCATGTGGTCACTGAATTGCAGTGGAATGACATGTTACCACTACCACAACAGGTGGGAACATGCAGTACCTGTACATCGACTACATGTACACTATATGGCCCAGACCAGATGTGTATGCCCTGCTGTAGGTATTTCACCATATACACCCACACTGTATGGAGACATACCACGTGCGGACCCTGCACAGTAAGACACAGTCATATTGGTATACATTGCAAATACCATTTATCCACTCGAGGCATGTGTCAGACATGGTAACTACTGCAGGTCACAGGTATTTATGTGTATGTGTCACACACATACATCATGTGTGCAATGCCATTGCTGGTTTAGGCAATGGCATGCATTGTTATGTACAAAGACCTACACAAGGTCATACTGTGTGACACAACCACACGTGGCAGTTGTGGGTTACCAAAACATACCTATCTGTACTCTGACAATGGTAATAGACACAGTAGCAGAGCGCACTATTGGCATTACTAGCCAACTAGCCCTGCTTGGCTGTGCTGATAGTGTGGTGACATCCCCTGCGTTTACTGGGGGAATATGCAGCATCTAGTGTATTGTAGTATTTGCCAAAAGGATCTGTTTTCTCACACTTGCATTTACACACACCCTACTACCCCCACACACATGCACACTTGCAGGATTCATTCTCCTACCTAACTAAGTCATGACACGTGAGACAGACACATTAGCAAAGCGCACTATTCGGATTACTAGATAGTTCCTCTTCTCTGGCTGTACTTATAGGGTGCTGACAACATCAGTATTTTGAAAGGGTAATGTGCATCAGCTAGTGTGATCTCCTGATTGCCAAAACTAACATGTTTTTCATACAGAAATGCACACACACAAACTCCCCACATCCAAAATAACACACATGCCATTTACAGGTTTCAAACTCCGGCCTAACGACACTCGGGAGAGGCGCATTAGCAAAGTGTGCTATTCGCATTACTGGGAGGCTTCTCTTCTCCTGCTGTACTTATAGGGTGCTGACATCATCTGTGTTTAGAAAGGGGAATGTGCATCCTGTAGTGTGTTCTCCCATTTGCCAAAAGGGACATTTCCCTCACACAAAATTGCACACACACTAACTCCCCTCATCCAAACACACACACACTTGCAGGATTCAAACCACTACCTAACTATGTTATGACACTCGAGACAGACGCATTAGCAGAGTGCACTATTCACATTACTGGGAGGCCTCCCTTCTCCTGCTGTACTTATAGGGTGCTGACATCATCTGTGTTTAGAAAGGGGAGTGTGCATCCTGTAGTGTGTTCTCCCAGTTGCCAAAAGGGACATTTCTCTCACACAAAATTACACACACACTAATCCCCCTCATCCAAACACACACACTTGCCATTTGCAAGATTCAAACCACTACCTAACTATGTTATGACACTCAAGACAGACGCATTAGCAGAGCGTGCTATTCGCATTACTGGGAGGCTTTTCTTCTCCTGCTGTACTTATAGGGTGCTGACATCATCTGTGTTTAGAAAGGGGAGTGTGCATCCTGTAGTGTGTTCTCCCAGTTGCCAAAAGGGACATTTCCCTCACACACACTAACCCCCCTCATCCAAACACACACACTTGCCATTTGTAAGATTCAAACCACTACCTATGTTATGACACTCGAGACGGACGCATTAGCAGAGCGTGCTATTTGCATTACTGGGAGGCTTCCCTTCTCCTGCTGTACTTATAGGGTGCTGACATCATCTGTGTTTAGAAAGGGGAGTGTGCATCCTGTAGTGTGTTCTCCCAGTTGCCAAAAGGGATATTTCCCTCACACACACTAACCCCTCTCATCCAAACACACACACTTGCCATTTGCAGGATTCAAACCACTACCTAACTATGTTATGACACACGAGACAGATGCATTAGCAGAGCGTGCTATTTGCATTACTGGAAGGCTTCCCTTCTCCTGCTGTACTTATAGGGTGCTGACATCATCTGTGTTTAGAAAAGGGAATGTGCATCCTGTAGTGTGTTCACCCACTTGCCAAAAGGGACATTTCCCTCACACAAAATTGCACCCACACTAACCCCCTCATTCATAAACACACACTTGCAGGATTCAAACCATTACCTAACTATGTTATGATACTCCAGACGAATGCATTGGCAGAGCGCGCTATTCGCATTACTGGGAGGCTTCTCTTATCCTGCTGTACTTATAGGGTGCTGACATCATCAGTGTTTAGAAAGGGTAATGTGCATCCTGTAGTGTATTCTCCTAGTTGGCAAAAGGGATTCTTCTTTCAAACAGTTTTGAACACACACTAACCTCCTCCACACACACTGAGCATGTACAGGATTCAAACCCCTACCTAACTATGTTACATCACTCAAGACAGACACTTTAGCGGAGTGCACTACTCGCATTACTGGGTGGTTTCTCTTCTCCTGCTGTACTTATAGGGTGCTGACATCATCAGTGTTTAGAAAGGGGAATGTGCATCCTGTAGTGTGTTTTCCCAGTTGCCAAAAGGGACATTTCCCTCTCACAGCCTTTCACACACACAAACCCCACTCACCGCCACACACACACTGAGCATTTGCAGGATTCAAACCCCTACCTAACTATTTTATGACACTTGAGGGAGACGCATTAGCAGAGCACACTATCCGAATTACTGGGCATCTGCTCTGCACCTGTAGTATTTATAGGGTGCTGACATTTTTATTTCTACAGAGGTATGTAGATGTAGTACTACCTGTCAGGTGGGGGATAGCATATATATGCATTTGCAGCCACCTACGTCAGGGTCAGATATGCACATCACACTGGCAGGTTATGTTCTATACCATGCTTTGGGACCACAGGACATGTAACATACAACACAACCAGACCAGAACACCACACCCACATCCAGGACACACACTTAGCTTCCCTGGGAACAGTGTCAGGATATGCAGGTGTTCACATACACCATTCCAGTTGTTAACATCAGGTACAGGCATATTGTGTGTGAGAACTACTCAGGCCTCTACCACTTTACCCTACAGCCACTACAATTTGTGGGTCCATGTGCTATGGCAGAACCACACACCACAGCCACATGGGGGAATACATATTGCACCTGTCCATCTGCAACGTGGGTACTCACTGTTCCACACCAGAGGTAGACCACCATTGTTGATATCTGACCATACCCACCTTTCCCTGGACATCCATATCCCATCTCCACCCCCAGGCAAGGTTATCACTGCACACAAACTGTATTTAGCACAAGCAGACTCTACACTTGTGTAGACTGGGGTGGACGACTTCAGAGGACCCATGCTGGAGGACTATACTGGCCACTCAGCATAATCCTTGACAATTGCATTCTATGAGCATGTGTATGGTTTGCATTGGTCATGCTATCCCACATATACCCATGACTGCTCCACAACAAGACACCTGTCAGCTGTACACCAGCCATATATGCGCAGTACAACAGACAGAGTGACCTAATACATTGCAGAGCTGTAGCCCACAGAGGGAGGACATCTGTGAACAGTTCCGCCACGGCACTTCATTCACACATACTCATTACAACACAGTGTTGACAGTGGAATCGTCCAGAGAATGCAGATAGGGCTCCCCTCAGTCTGTTATTGATGGACACCTACTGTCAGAGATCCTCAGCAACCCTCTCACAGCACACACCGACAACATGGCTGTGGCTTAGCACATTCAATCCCTGGGACCTCCACGGTGCCCCTGCTTGACAGAGGCACAGCTCACTAGCCTCACATGTTGCCTTCTGTGATCTACTTTACAGTGGCACAGTAGCCTACTATCCTGGGGATGCAGATGCCAAGCACACTCTGGCTGAGCTGTCATTCCCTAGGGCAACAAGCCTAGTATTGACCTCTACACCCATATGTTCAATTGTCGGATGCACAATATTTGTTGTGCTGTTCTACTGTTTGCAGGTCTTTATTGCCATAGCATTCCCTGTTCCTATGACCAACTTGTGTATCTGTGGAAGATGTTTGCATATGACGGCGATCCACTATATCACTTATGTCTCTGTGGTCATTTGCTGTGTGCACTGGGCTGATTGCTGTGTTGTGGTTGGTTCCTGGACTGACACGTACAAATACCAGATATGTGTGGCCAACTGCTAAACGGAGATATGGCCTAAGTGTGTGAGCATGTCCAGTTCAGCCTTTCCATGGCATGTTGTCTGACATATGCCTCATTTATCAAAGTGTGCGAGCATGCCCAGTGTGAGCTTTCCATATGTTGCACTCTGAAGTCCACCACATATTTGGGTGTGTGTGAACTTCAACAATATCTCACGTTTATGGTTGTGTGTTGGGTGTCATGTTGTGTACTAACTGGCCAACTGCTTCGTGTCTGCCACAACAGAGATTATACTGTGCCTGCAGGGATTGCATGGGATACTTTGCAGACAGTTCTCAACATACTTTCATAATGACCTAACACTGTAGTACCGTATAGTGTACTGGTTCAGTACTTTCACTGTGGTGGACAGTATCCTGGGCTTTAGTCCTATGACTGCTTGACATCTTCATAGTGAGCACAACAGACTGTGTAGGGGCCAGTTGTGCACATATGACCATGTTGCAATATGTTCAGATATGGACTACCTACACCAGGCTCGAACAACATTGCTAGTGTATTCCACAACATGGGTGGACATTGGCAAACACTAGCGATGTTCCCTAGGCCATTTCTGATGCTAGTCACAGGGTGTGTTTGTCCTTCGACACACATTGTAACTGGAGTTTGCCATGACATATGTCATGGTTAGTATACTGTGCCTCCGTCTACCTCTGACATAACAGTGATACCCAGGGTTAGCCTACCATCTCCCATACACTCATCAGGATTCCTCTTGAGGGGTGTCGATATGTGGCTCTCTGGCTGACCTGTACCAGGAGTTTACTGAAGAGTGGGGGTGCCTTCTGTGTTATGGATCATTCTGTACAGCTTGTCCTATGTATGTCAGTGCTGGGGTTCAGGTCTCTCATGTGCATAGCTCACTGCCATTCAGATTATACAAGGTGCAACATGTTCATTCATTCCAGGTTGGACATGGCTTCATACAACAGGCACAGCTTTCCTGTAGATGGGAAGGATGGCGGTGTGTGGGGCTGCAGTTTGTTTACTCAGGTAACACATGGCATCTGTTCATGCTCTTTGCTACCCCTGGTGGGGTACTGTTGTGGACTTTACAGTTGATGGAGGTGTCTGCTGCGGTATATCCCACAGGGGCTATTGTAGTCAGTTGTGACGCTGATGGAGGATGGCTGCAGAGCCACAGTGAGTTCCCCTTATCTACATCTGCCAACCTTCATGTTTGGGTGGGTATATGGTACATGTTTCTGCGAACACTACAGCCACATGTTTGTCCAGTGCAGGATATTTATCACCTTTTGTACCCAGGTCTCACATTACATGTTAGGTACCTCATGGGTTAACACCTGTGTGGTAATTTGTGGGCACTTACTGTATATCCACGGTGGTTGTCTATACACAGTTCTGCAATTAGCTTGCTGACATGGCCATGGCTACAGTTGTCTGTTTGTAGGTGGCCCTTTTGTGGGTTGCTTGTGTCAGCTGGGGGTCGGATATGGTGGGCTGTTTGTACTCCTCTGCATACATGTTCAGTCACAGTCCTTCCATGTTGGCCTATACCTATGGGACATATATACAGAATGGGGGTGGGGGGGGGCCAAGACCAGGCCTTGTGGGATGCCACTCATATCCGCTTTGTAGTCTGACATGGATGCGGCATGTCTGACCATGTCGGTTCTGTCCTTGGTCTGGTTTGCAACTCCTCTACTGACATAGGGGTATATATTTAAGCTGCTGAACATATCCATACTGAACTCGTATGGTATTGTCTAGAAGCATGTGCACGGTCCAGCTACGCTGTGTGGACCACATTGCCCTCATCAATGACATTAATGACTGCTTCAAATGGGTCAGACATGTTTAGGGGCAGGTTCTGCAGTTACAACAGCCATACTGTGTAGAGTCCAGTATCAGTAGGTCCACAATAGCCTTCTGTCTGCGGTACATACGGATCCTTTCCATAGCTGTGCAGAACAAGCTTGTCAGGATCCTGGGGTGGTAGTTTGGAGTATCCATTCAGACAACACCTTTGTTGTGATGGACCACTGTTGTTGTACACTGCTCTTTGGGTACATATCCTGTGGTAAGGCTGACATTGGGCAGTAGTGTGATTTGGCATTCCATTATTCTTGAAGTCCATGTTGGCCTCAGCACAGGACACCATCACATACCTTTGCTGCTGTGTGTTCTGCTTTGCAGATGATGGCTGTTACCTCAGCATCTGCAATGTCAGGGACCATCAGTCTGCTGGGATAGGTATTTTGCACTCGGTTGGGGGGGGGGTGTTTGCACTACACCTGACAGGTTGTATGTTAGCAATATGTGTGTGTGTTTGGTATGTTGTTTGTAATATCTGTGTGATTTGGAGCATATCTGTGGATGCCCAACATGGTTCCTACCATCAGTTGGGTAAGCCTTGTGATTATCCTTAGTGTCCTGTACGTTTTGTATCTTCATAAGTTCATGGGTTCATACTAGGCTATACACCCTAGGCCATTAGTAAGCCTAGCCAGAGTGTGTGTGTCTTTCGCCACCCCTTGCTATGTTCAATTATGGCCATTTATGACATTCTTCACTGTGCCTCTGTCTGGTCGTGACACAGTGAGGACCCCCAGTATACATGTACGGTCATCCATCCACTTGGCAATATTCCTGTTGAGGGGTGTCAGTGAGGGGCTCTGCCTACCATGGAGTGGGATCCTGTTTCTGGGTGTGGGGAGCCTCTGGGTTGTGTATCTGTCCCTCCAGCACATCTTATTTCATTATGTGTTGAGGCTGACATCTGTGACTCTCACAGCTTCAATGGCTTTGATTTCCTGTGGTGTAGCATGTCCATTACTCCTGTGTTGGACATGGCCTTGTACAACAGACATACAATGGCTCTGTGTAGGCAGTGTGTGACTGCAGTCAGCTGGGGTGTCTACAGCCAGGCAGCATATGACATATATTTCACACCCTTTATCCTGTTGGTGGGGTAACTATGAGGTCTTCCGAACAGCTGCAGGTGTCACGTACGGTACATCCCATATGAGTCATTGTACTAGATTATGGGTCTGATAAGGGAACAGTACAGCGGCACAGTGACCTCTGTTGATGTTGATGTGAATCCTTTCATGATACGGTGTCCAGTATCGACAATCTTCATAGCCACATTGGCATTATGGGTGTCACATGACAGATTAATGTCGACCTGTGTCCCTAGGTCCCTGATTACTCCTTGCATACATAATGGTTTGACACCTATGTGGTAATTTGTGTGTACCTTGTCTGGTATTTGGTGGGACATTCATACTGTCCAGTGTCTTCGGATGTCTGGGTGGAGTTCTTGTGTGTGAGAGTGTGGTCTGCCGCATGCTACAGACTGTACAGCAGTTTTGACTACAGTTATGTGCACATGGGTGGTCTCCGCTGCTTTGTGCATTGTCAGTTACCTGGCAATATGGGTGTCTGTGCTGCATATGGATACTCCCCCTCCTTTGATGTTTTGGTGCAGGTGTTGGGGCCATAACACATGATATGTGGTATAACCTAGTAGTGCTGGTGTGCTATCACTAGGCTTGCAGCAGGCTTCTGTCACTGCACAGACATCAATGTTCTCCATAATGGGAAGTGCCTCAGGGGCATGCATATTGCAGTTTACACATCTGGCATTGGTCAGCATTACCCTTATGTTTCCTACCACTTATGTTTTCTAGGGTGGTGGGTAGTCTTTTTGGCCTTGCCTACATACGGCTCTATGGAGGCGGCAAAGGTCTTACCCAGTCTCACACGGGTAACAGCTGCAAGCCATCCCTGGAACAGCAGCATGGCTTGTCATGCTTGACATCTCAAGCAGACAGACATTAGACCCTCTTGGACTGACAGCTGTAACTGTGCCAGCTGTTAAACATGAGCATTCTGTGTTTGTACTGTGGCATCATTCTTGGTGAGGGTTGGATGCTGCACACAGCCAGTGTCATACCGCCCTGGGGTACATACTCAGAGGGACCATCCATGTCTCTTTTGATGTTGACCAGGGAGGTACATCTCAGGTAATTCACACCAGCATGGACATTGAGTGCATCATATTTCTGCTTGCTTTGGGGTGACCTGCGTACTTGTGTTATGTGGCATTTTGTGGCAGCCTACAGGCAGATTACTCTACCCTTTCCCTTGTTCAGTCTGGTGAGTGGGACAGCAGTGTGTCTGCCTATACAGACACCTATTACGACTGTATCAGGCATGTTGTTTCTCCTTCTGGCCTGTGACTGTTTGGCACACCAGCTTTGCGTACTATTCATTGCATGTGCTATGTTTGAAGGTTGTGGTTGCTTGTGATCTGCTTTGGAGGCTTCTGTTGGTGTGGTGTGTTTGTAATTAAGGCCTCCGGGAATATTTGTCTGTGTTTATGTGTTTGGTTGACAGTTGTGGTAGGTCTATGTGGGACTGGGTTTGTGGTGTATGTGGTTACCTTCTCCTCCTGACTAGTTTTGACAGTACTGAGTTGGTGGAGCTCAACCTCTGGTTTGGATACATGGATGCATCTATCACATATATTTGTATTTATTGGGGGGTGTTGTGGTTGTCTGTGTACTTGGGACTGGTGTCACATTGCCTCTGGATTCACAGATTCTACTTGTTGTGGCTGGACTTAGTGGATTATATGTGTGGACATATGTTATTGCCATACTACTGGTAAGTGATTACTTCCCTTTTTATGTTTGCTCTATCATGTGGTAGCTTCCTCATTCTCTTGCATGGTTTGGTAATGGCTGGAGGCCAGCATGCCAGATGCCTGCGTGTATGGCATTGTGTGTTGTTGTTATTTGTGATTGCGTCTCCAAGCATTCCTGGCTGTGTTCGTGGAATGCCTGTATAACATGTTCTGTGGTGTGTCCCATATTCTGCACTTGCACAGGGACTTTTGTGGATTCAACATCGGTTTTGAGGGCTGCAACCTATGCTTTACACATGTTTTTCACTGTGGTATTCTGGCCAGGGACTGTGGTCAGGATGTGTATATCCAGTGTGATTACTCTATGGTCTGGTCTTACTATTGTGGATTATTATCAAATTTTAGTGTAACAGTAACATGGTTGCTTGTTTCTTTGAAAAACAGTACTTGTTTTAAGTATTTTATTGGTATTTTAAATATGCATTGTTTATTTCTGTATTTTCAACTGCAATGTGTTGCATTCAGTGAATCTCTCACTTGTATGCATTCATATGCATACACTGACACATTTTTATCAAACTGGATATTCTGTTTGGTGTTACAAAATTAGCTTCTGTGCTTTAGAGGGAAGGGTTCCTTTTAGGAGTGTTAGCTGCCACACCCAACAACCTTTGGTTGTAGACCATGTGGTGTGACAAGTGGGTTATTTAAACACTTGCTTCTAAGGAAGTGTGTATCTGATGAAGTTAAACTATTGTGGATTAACAAAAAGTCTTCTATCATTTTTGAGCTTAATAAATACTGCTTTTGTGGATCTAGTTGGACTCAACTGGTGTGTGATACAGGTCTACTCAGGATTCTTTGGTGTGGACTAATGGTTAAGGTGTTTGCCTTATAAACACAAGGTGCAGCGTTTGAGTGTCACAAGGAATAATTGGCTATGCTTAAAATAGCTTGCAAGTGCAGCTAGCCTAGTACTAATCTATCATAACCAGGAGCTATTTGTATCACCCCAACTATGGGGAGCATCCTTGGCTTTGGCTACATACCTTTTTTTTAACTTCGTCAAACAAGATTGGATTGGTATTCACAAATTCATCACAGGCTGGTCTATCTCTCCTTGGAGAAAGAGGTACAGTCCAAGGGTTGGTACTGGCAAAGTGGAAATGATCACATGACTTAGTTGCCTTAGTTCATAGGTTAGTACTAAGCTAACTGCCTTTGCGAGCCATTTTAAGCCTAGCCAATTATTCCTTGTGAGACTCAAACCCTGCACCTTGTGTTTGTAAGGCAAACACCCTAACCATTAAGCCACCCTTCCAACCCTATTTCCTATGGCTCCTGGGATTCCTATGATCAATTGCCAAGACCTGTGATGAGTCCATCTACAGAAAATGAAGACATGCAGGCAGAATTATGGGATTTGTTCACCACTTAAGTTCATCAACAAAGTTTTGACACCAACAGCTGGTTTGTGGATGCATGATGGCTGTGTAGCCACTTACCTCAAAATCAAACCAAATGGAAGAATACTCAGTACCAAAATAAATACCAAAAACTGTAACTCAACAAAGTACAGCAAGCACTGTAAGAAGTCCAGAGAGCACCTAGAAGCTTTAAAACTGGAAATACAGTTTTGTGAAAATACACTTCCCTCAAAATTCTCTGCAGCACCTTCATCCACAGACATTATTGGTTGCTTCCTTGAGTTACTCAATTTAGTCAATCCCCCAGATTCACGGATCCTCCTTGTAAGACTTAATTCATCTTACTCGGAGGCTGCAGTTGAACGGTATGATGTCAGCGTTCCATGAATATGCATGAGGGCATGCTGACTTAACCGTAAGTCTTACACGGACCGTGTAAGAAAGCAGGGGGCGTGTCCAACTGCCGAGCAGTCTAAATGTCCATGCCCCTGCAAGTGTTGAAAATAAAAGCAAATAAACAAGAGCGAGTCCGCTCAAATGTCCCTGCACCCAACACCTCACTGTCTGATATTGTAAACCCCCATCACAGTTGTAAAACGCATAACATTAAAATTTTTTTTAAATTCCCAAAATAGCTGCCCGTATTTGCGCGTGTGTGTGTGGGTGTGCCCATTGCTTAGCTACAGTTAGCAATTCTGACATGGAAGAGCATAAGAAGGAATGTTTATGCAAATAACACCAAATAGCAATAGCGTAATGGTAGAGCGTTCACACAGAGAAGAGGCATTCACGGTTCGAGTCACACCACTCTCTTTCATATTTTTTTTTAAATCAGTATATGGAATAATACCTAACATATATGTTTAAACATAACTAAAAAGCAGTGAAATGGCCAATGTATCAGTGAACAAAATAAATATTTTAAAGGATCCCAATATAAAATTGCCCACAGTTTAACAGCGCTTTACCCAGTGCAATAGAGTTGCCCACAGTTTAACAGCGCTTTACCCAGTGCAATGTGTTTGCGCGGATGTGTGCGCCACGCCAACCAGGGCACCGTAGAGCACCGAGGAGCAACGTAGAGCAAAGTTGCTTAAATGCAGCCACACCCCCTAGCCGGTCTAGACAGTATGAAAATAAAATGAATGACAAGGTTCAAACCCAGGACTCTGTGCATCAGAAGCAAAGTACAGAACCACTAAACCATGACAACATAGGGGAAATAGCCACTGTTAACATTCATATACTTACTAATGGTAGTTTAACCATTACTAAGCAGGTCTGCAGTCAGCCGAGAATTTTACAAAATGGCCAATCACAAAAAAGTGAGAGAAATCCAGCATATTTAAGCCCCACAGGCAGGAATACACACCATAACTGATTGTAGCTCACATCTGCAGTTAGAATGTCTGGTGTCAGAGAGGGAACACGCTTCCGAGTGCAATGTTGGGGCATCGAGGAGTCGAAATACATGGTTTGGCTCCTTGTCCACCATCATGAGTCAAGACTCCTGCAGGGCCAGTTCCAAGGGACGGAGTACAAGGCAGAGGCTTGGAAACGGTTAGCTCATGACTTCACCAGTGCCACAGGTGTTCCTCGGACTGGTGAGCAGGTCCGTCACCACCATGCAGACCTGAAGAGACAAAAGCAGGACCGCCAGAACCAATGGATACAGGAGGCCCGTGGGATGCGGGATGCCCCACAACTGAGTATGTAGCCATGGAATGCAGTATGTAAGAATTGATAATGGAGTACGTATAATGGATAGGTATGTCTCAATATCCCTTCATTTACTTTACAGCTGCAGGTGACCGTGCTGTGAATCAGCATGCCTATGCTGATAGGCTGCTAAGGCTGCGCCACCAGGCAGGTTAGTGATTATTCTGCATGTATTGTTATATAAAATATGGGAGAGAGCATGAAAGAAAGTGTTGTAGTCCAATAATACAGCCATAAAATTGCCTGAATAAGTCCTCTGCATGTATTATCAGATAAAAACGTCAGAGGCGCAGAAAAAGAGTTTAGTAACCCATTAAGAAAGGTAACGTATGTCTGGAATAATATCTCTGCAGGCACTGTCATATAAAATAAGTGAGTGAGCCTGAAAAAAGAGTGTTCTAACCCATTAATAAAGGTATAATATGTCTTGAACATGTCTGCCATATACACTGTTAAAACAAATAAAGGAGTGAGCCTGTGGAAAAGTGTGTAATGTCATTAATAAAGGTCTGAAACCCAGAGTGTGTCTGTGTCTCAGAGTTTGAAATGTTGTTGTACCCTTGCATTATACAAACAGTACTGTTTGAAAAGGTGCTGGCAACCCAGAGTTGTGCAGTCCCATATAAAGTGGGTGATGGAAGTGCTAGTAGCTGTGAAACATATATACAGTCCACAACAGTCAGTTACTGGCTGGCATGAATAAGTACATCTGGCACACATGTAGTATGTTATTTTTCCTCAGAAATGTGAGTGTGTGTCAAGAAATGCAGGGTTCTGTACAAATCGAAGTGAAAATGTCATGTGAAAACATCCCAGATATGTAGATAAAGAAATATAAATGCAATCAAGAAATATGTAGCAGTAACATCTACATCCTGGACAGTTAGTATGTCAGATATAGGTCAGGCATATATTGAACTAGCCAAACCCATTACACAACCTAATGTATGGTGGCAAGTGTAATAATACATGTATGGGATATACACTTGCAGTCACTAGGAATGTAGTGTAGAAGAAAAGGTAATTATAAGATGTTAACCAAGGTTTTTTCTACACCCTACTGTATGTGCATAAACCATGCAATTCCACACCTCAATGGGTATGTGTAATCTTAAATATTTGTTGGGACATATGTCCTATTGTTCTATAAATATTTGCATTCACGTTGATGCATGTGCCCTGTTTAAACACCACAGTCATGGTGGCCTGTTGCTACCAAACATCCCTGCATGCTGTTGGAATATCCACTGTGGTTAAACATATGCATGTGTTATGCTTGCTGTTCAACTGTTGTAACCTTGGCGTGTTGGGTTAATGGGAATATCACTGCATGCTGTTACAACTAATCTGGAATGCTGTTTTGCTTATGTTGTAATTAAACACACCTAATCACAGAACATATGGGAAGGCCGGTCCCAGCGGACCCACCTGTCCCTCCTCAGCTGGCGAGTGCACCTGGCACCAGCAGGTCAGGTACCCAGCCCAGGCTCCCCTCCTCCGTTGGTCCTGTGCCACCTTCGGGTGGAAGCGCTGCAGGGGATGGGGCTCGTCCCCCCCATGCAAGTGTGGGCGGAGAAGGGCCACCTGTCACCCTTCGAAGGGTCTGGGTTGTGGTGCGTAGGGAGATCCAGCATTCAGTCGCCCATCCCCTACCCCAGCTCGAGGCAAGAGTGGCGCATCTCACGGATGAGCCTGCCTGTCCTATACAGCCCCCAGCAGAGCCACTCTCGGGGCTGTGAAGGTTCAGTGGTGACTGCCCATGGGTGGGGATCTCAGTTCTACTGTCACCATCTGTGGGCTCATGGGCTTGGGATTTCCAAACATCCGACCCCGTCAATTGTGTTCACCCACCCCATGTGTCATACACCACCCCTGTATGCGTCTTGTCTGTCTTGTCTGTTTACCTTCCCAACCTACCTCCCCGGACATACCTACTTCCTCTACCTCACTTCCCACTCTCACCTGAAATAAATAAATAAATAAATAAATAAAGGGCAATCTGTACCCACAAAAAAATTATGCCCCATACATAGCTGCCCATTTTGCACACATGTCCATTGGACATGTAAGCTGATAATTAGAATTGGCAGTACAACATACTTTGTTGTCCTCACCTCTCTCCCAGGGGTGGAAGGTTTCAAATTTCACTCCAAATTCATTGCATATGCACAGCTGTTGCTGTTAAATAAATGGGCAGCTATGGACCTTCCCTACACCCCTCCTGCACATCCCAAGCTTGTTTACCTACTGTCTGTCCCTCTTTGTGCCCCCTTTTTCACCACTTTCCTATCTCCCCATTTTCTTTTCTTTAAAAGAAATTAGCATGGGGACTAGCGGGAGTGAGCAACTTTAAGCAGTAGTAAGTGGGTTTAAGCGAGTGTGCACATGTGTGCACTTAGCTAAGCATCACGCAAACCTGCGCAAACCGACTTACAACTGCTTAAAAGTGCCTTAGTCACTCTATGGCAGGGCCCTTGTTCTGCTGAGCAGCAAAAGAAAAAACCTCTGCCAGTCTCGATCCCAAGACCATTGACACAATAGACTACATGAATTACCACTAAGCCACAGCAGATATACAAATAACTTGGTTCTGAAATAAATATATCATGCATTACAATGAGAGAATGGGAAATTAGGAATGGTATAACACAAATCCTTTTCTGTGGGTCTTTAGCAGCAGTGGTTGTGGAATTGCATGACATGACTGTGAAAGTTGAACCAGTCATCCTATCAGGGAATAATGTTACAGTAGCACCTTACAAACACCACACAGTATCAGACTAGGATAAATACTGGCCACAGGAATACAGTGCAATAACCACATTTGTATGGCAGTTAATTGTGTAAGTGAGAAAAAAGTACATACTCCCATGTATCCTGTGTTAGCATTTGGAGGGATGCGTACATGTCTACACTGAGATGTGTGTACTGGAAGCAGCAACATTCAGGTTTGAGTACAACATGCATATAACTGGCTACAACCCTAGCATCAGATAAGAGACATATACCAACCTTCAGACTGACACAACGGTGTCCAGAGCAAACAAGCATGGGCCCCACCTTGGAAATCTGAAAGGGCTATGCCTACCTAACCTAGCATTTTATAGAAGTGGGCTGCAATCACAGTGAGTAATGCAATCAGCAAACAGCAGGCTGCATGCAATTACTGAATGGTGGGCAGCAATTGATACAGAGGCTGTCACATGCACAAGTGCAGATACCTAGAAAAGCAGGCTGTACCTGCAGTCCACACATGCAATTATATCATTGCAGGTGCTGTGAGATAGAGATTGAGAGAGAGAGAGAGACACGGACACAGACAGACTGAGACAGAGACAGAACCAGAACAGACTGAACAGAGTGAGAAACTGAGACAGAAAGTTAAATAGAGGTGAAAACCCAAAACAAACCACCAATAAAAAAAAAAACTACAAAACAGTAGGCCATAGTGTGTGGCCTAGAAAACAACATGCAGTGCGCAGGAGCAGCCTTAGGTCAACTGGTGCCCTAGGCAAAAGGGCTCCACGGCGCCCCCTACCACACTTCCTTGTGCCCCCATCCTTGTCTTACTACACCACATAAATAGTGGAAAAGCACCCCTGCTAGATCTGCGCCCTAGGCGGCTGCCCAGTTGGCCTATGCCTAAGGCCAGCTATGGTAGTGTTGATATATGTCATGTGGTGGTTAAATGCTGTGGGACAGATTTGTCAGATCTGCTGTGTTACAGCTAGTGAGGCCTGCTAATGCTACAAGGGCTGAGGACACCCACATGCATTCTGCACAACACTGTGCAATTTAATCACATACCTGTACATCCCACAACTGTCGCATAAGTGATATTCCCACCATGAAAGGTGGACTGTACATGTGCCTATATGTACATCCATGTGTACAGCAATGGATGTGTACATGTATGTGTATAGATATGCATATATAATATATATATATATATATATATATATATATATATATATATATATATATATATATATATATATATATATATATATATATATATATATATATATAATATATATATATACACATACATACAGAGTGAGAGAGAGAGACAGAGAGACACAGGGTCATATGTACCGCAACAGGTGTGTGGTGACTAAGGCATGGACTGTAGACAAGTGTTGATACTGCAATGCCATTCCACCTTCCCAAAACAGTGTACCCATTAACTACCACATAGGTAGAGATCTACCTAACAGTGAAGGTTTGATAAGGGAACATGGGACACAGGTGGACAGCAGCCTCCACTTTGATGAAGACAGTGCCACACTACACCTGTAATCTGTCTGTGAGGTATGTGTCATGACAACAGGTGTGTCATCTATGGAAGTATAGGGTAGAGTTCCCCTCTACTCATCACAATGCCCTGTGTGGTATGTACTTCACATGACAACTACACCAGGTGAACAGGCCACAGACAGACCTCCCAAAGGATAATACTGGCCACAAACAGATGCCCTATGCAGACTGTCTCACAAAACCACAACTACACTGTATTGCATACTGGCCACACAGAGGTGACCTCTGCCGGACATACAGAGGTATGTCACACCCATAGCTGGGTGACAACCACCATGGCAACATATCACAATCCCTCCAGGAAATACGCTCTAGGGCCCTAAACCTTGTCAGCTCACTAAACAGCACATGCTGGAGGGATAGGTTCCCATCTCAGAGATATGCCATACACCGGAATAAACCACATAGCAATAGCAAACAAGGCTCCTTATTAGCAGTTGTTATAAATACCCCTGATGATTGTGTGGGAGATTGGTAATACACCCCAGGAAACACCTCTGTGGTTCAGGTTGGCAGGGGCAAGTGAAATCAAAGTACATGTGTGTCAAAGGCCAGGGTAGCATATGGCTAAGCTGCCGTAGGCCCTAGGGCCAATAGGATATTACCTACCTATGACACTATGCACTCACACACGTACTTAATGCAATAGCTACTATGTGAGGTTGAATAAGTGTAATGCTGAATGTGTGCAAGGTCTGTAAAGGTGTGATAGCTTAGTGTGATGTTGTATCTGACATGGTAGTGCTTATCCTAGCTGTGAGGACAGCAACTGATGTGTAATGTACTGTTAGGCAGACATAGTAGTATGGCATATGATGTCACATAGTTCTCCGTTGACGAATGTGGTGTCTCATTGTAAGCTAAAGCAATACATATATGCTTAGTGAGTGGTACTGCTGGTGAATCCATCACCAATGTGGACTGTAGTACTACCTAAAGCTGTAGGCCTAAACAGCACAGTATGGTGTGTGTTCACATTGCTTGGAAACACTGTCATGTGTGTTACCTGTAGTCTGCACAGAGGACAGAATGCAGGCATATGTGTGTGTAAGTAGTGGCACACAGTACCGTATGGTACACAGGTAATGCTCATCTGTGTTGACATACAGTGGTGCACTGTATGTTTCCCTGATGTGTGTGTGATTATGCCTGTACAATGGCTGCAATCATATGTGTGTTACAGGGTAAATGTGTGTATTCAGCAACATATATAGTCTGTTACAGCAGTATGCCACCTATAGTAACAACTGGACACATCTGTTAGGCAGGGCTATGGCATCAATGACTAGGGTGGTTGATTGGTACTACTGTACCTGTACTTTACATCCACTGCAATGGATGACATCTCTGTTCGTGCATTGGTGTGATATACACCCCTGTCTTGAGGTTGTGCAATGTGTCACAAAAAGTGTGTCGGGTACTGTTGTATAGTGGTGTGATATATAGAGTCGGCCAGGCAGTGTTAGTTAGTTGTGGCCTGAGAACCAGTAAGTGTTAGTGAACGTGTGTAACCTCTGACAGACAATAGGATGGTATATATGTCAGTAAAGTGATATCTGTGGGTAAAGTTGTAAAGTGTGCCACAGGACACTCTCACACATATTGTTCATATCTTTTTCAGCCAGATGGCCCACCAACGCAACCCAACGTACACAGCGGATGTGGAAGAGGTGATACTAGACAGCCTATTGCAGCAGTACACAATGCTCTTCTCCAGAAGCAGCCAGCACCAGCAGGAGCGGACTGCACTGTGGCAGGAACTTGTTCTTCGGGTAAATGATATAGGCATGCATAACCGGACATATGAGCAGGTACACCATCACTGCAGTGATTAGTTTCATAGTTTCATAGTATAGTACTAGGCTATCTGCCCTGGGGCATTTGTAAGCCTAGCCATAGTGATGTGGCTTTTGCCATCCCATGAAATGGTACAAAAATGTAAAGAATAAATCTAGAATACTGTGCATCTGTCTAGTAGTGACACAATGAAGGTCCCCTTATATAATAGAATTAGTTTACTGTGCCCCTGTCTAGCAGTGACACAGA
This sequence comes from Protopterus annectens, assembly GCF_019279795.1. NCBI lineage: Eukaryota > Metazoa > Chordata > Ceratodontiformes > Protopteridae > Protopterus > Protopterus annectens. The sequence continues at coordinate 1,439,756,982 of NC_056733.1, forward strand.
TGTGACCCCTGGGGTAAACTTACAATCTCCCATCCACTCATCAAGATTTCTCTTGAAGAGAGTCAGTGAGGGGCTCTGCCTAATACGAACTGGGATCCTGTTCCAAAGCATGGGAAGCCTCTGGGTTATGAATCTATCCCTCCAGCATGTCCTATTCATACTTGTGCCGAGGTTTAAGTCTTTAGCTCTCGTGGTCCTGATGGATTTGGATTTTTGAGGTGGAGCATGTCCATCAGATCCTGATTGGACATGGCCTTGTACGTCAGGCAGAGATCACCTCTGAGCAGGCGGTATGCTACTGAATAGAGCTGAAGTTTCTTTAGTCTGGCAGAATAAGACATATGTTGGAGACCCTTGATCCTTTTGGTGAGGTACTTTTGTGGTCTCTCCAGCTGTTGCAAATGCCGGGTGAGGTACATACCAAATGGGGCATTGTACTCAATCATGGGTCTGATGAGGGAGGAATATAGGGGTACAATGACATCCTTGGATCTGGATGTGAATCCCTTCATAATGAGGTGTGCAAGGTAGAATGTTTTTCTAACCACTTTGGCAACGTGGGTGTCAAATGAGAGGTCGCTGTCTACTTGGGTCCCTAGGTCTCTGATTACTTTTTCCGTACTCAGTGGGTTGCTGTCTATGTGATACTTTGTGGGTACTTTGTTTTTTCCAAAAGGGATGACTATACATTTTTTGGCATTTAGTTTAAGGCCATGACTACGGCACCAGTTGTCCGTTTCAGTGAGGCCTTTTTGTAGGATGTGTGTGTCTGCTGGTGTATCGACTATGGCGCCTAGTTTGCAGTCATCTGCGAACTTTGTCAGCCACAGCCCTCCCATGTTTGCTTTAACATCTGAGAAATAAATGCCGAACAAGAGGGGTCCCAGGACAGATCCCTGTGGGACACCACTTGTGACTGGCTTTGAGTCTGACATTGCTCCAGTGATTTTAACTTTATGGGTTCTACCCTTTAGCCAGTTTGCAACCCATCTAGTGACATAAGGGTTTACTTTTAAGCTGTTTAGCTTATCTATGATGCCTGAGTGGGGTATTGTGTCGAAGGCCTTAGCCAAGTCCAGGTATGCTGTATGGACTGCTTTGCCCTCATCAATGGCTCTAGTGACTGTTTCGAAAAAGTCAACCAAGTTTAAAAGGCAGGATCTGCCCTTTACAAAGCCAAACTGGGTGGGGTCAAGTGTCTGTAGGTCCCCTATGTCTCTGTTTATGAGTTCCATAATGATTCTTTCCATAGCTTTGCAGACCAGGCTAGTTAAGCTTATGGGGCGGTAGTTTCCAGGGTCTGTAGAGGCACCCCTTGTGGAGTGGGACCACTGTTGCTGTCGCCAGTGTTCAGGTACATATCCCAAGTAAGGCTAAGGTTAAATAGCATTTTTATGTGGGTTTAGCTCCTCTTGAGTTCACGTAACACGCACCCGGATACCGTCAGGTCCCATTGATGCTGTGTTTTTGCTTTGTTTAGGCGGTTCTCACTTGGACATCTGAGATGACAGGGAGATTACATTCAGCTGGGATAAGTATTTCTTCTTTGGGGTGAAGGAGGGAGAAATTTGCACTGAACCTGTCAGCCAGAATGTTAGCAATATCTGTGGGTTCAGTGTATTTTTTGTTGTTGTGAACCAACTCTGAGCATATCGGAGGGTTTCCGCCCAGGTTTCTAACATAGCTGAAGAAGGCTTTGTGGTTATCTTTAGTGTCCTTAGCGATTTTTCTCTCAAAGTTTGCCTTGGATGTTTTTATGAGAGAACGTAGTTTTCTGCTAATGTTTATCAGAGATGTCTTCCCTTCATGGGATTTCGCTCTGATGTGCAGTAGCTTCCTTCTTTTGTTATACAATTTGTTTATGGCTGAGGTCCACCAGACAGGACGCTTACATTTAGTGGAGAGGGACTTGGATTTGTTTGGGATTGCATGATCCATGCATTCTTGGAGATGTCCATAGAAAGCATTTGTGAGGGATTCAGCATTGTGGGATGTGGTATCCACTGGCACAGTGGGCTTAAAGGATACCATCTCAGTCTTAAGAAGAGTGAAGTCTGCTTTTGAGAAGTTTTTCACTGTGGTCTTTTGTGCTGGGGGTGGAGGTGGGATATGTATATCCAGGGTGATTAGTTTGTGGTCAGATCTCACTAGTGAGGGGTATACTTCCGGTGTGGAGCATTTTGTCCCCATGTTTGTGATGATCAGGTCTAGTATATTATCTCCCCTAGTGGGAGAGGTGACCAGTTGTTCCAGTGCATTTGAATTTATGAATTCCAGGAAGCTTTGGGCTAGGGTATTAGGGCTAGAATAATGTACCCAATCTATGTTTGGGTAGTTGAAGTCTCCCAGTATGATGGTATTTTGTGATACATTCATATCCTCCAATGTCTTCAGGAAGGCTGAGTGGGGTTCCTGAGATTGGGAGGGTGGTCTGTAACATGCTAGCAGTTTTGCCTATGGTTAGTTGCACCTGTATGGTCTCTGATGCTTCATGTGTTGCTACTAACCTGGAGGTGTGGGTGTCCTTTATGAATATGGACACTCCCCTCCTTTGTGGTTCGCCTGGGTTTTGGGGCCGAAAAGCATGATACGAGGTATAGCCTGGTAGCGCTGGGGTGCTCTCAGGAGCCTTGAACCAGGTTTCAGTTACTGCACAGACGTCGATGTTCTCCATGCTGAGGAGTGCATCAAGTGCCTGCATCTTGAGATTTAGACTTCTGGCATTGAGCAGCATTATCCTTAGTTTTTTCCATTTTTGTTTTCTAAGGAGGTGGGTTTGTCTTTTGAGCCTTGCCTAAAAAAGGCACTATGGGGGTGGCAAGAGCCTTAGCCAATATCCAGAAGCCCAGCGGTGACAGGTGTAAGCCATCCCTTGTGAAGCAGCGTGGCTTGTCCAACATATCATCCCAGGCAGACAGACATTGGATCCCCTTAGAATGACACCAGTACTTGAGCCAATTGTTAAAGCTGATCATCTTGTCTTTGTATTGTGGTATCATTCTTGGTGAGGGCAAGATGCTGCTCAGGGTCAGGGTCATACCAGCCTGGGCTACATAATCGGAGAGCTCCTCTATGTCTCTTTTCATGTAGTCCAGGAGGTACGTCTCAGGTCATTCACACCAGCATGGACAATGACGGAGTCATATTTGTACTTGCTTTGGAGTGACCTGAGTGCGTGTGTTATGTGGCGGATCCTAGCTCCCGATAGACAGCTCACAGTCACCTTCTCTTTGTTCAGCCTGGTCAGTGGGACATCAGTGTGTCTGACTATGGAGTCACCTATTACTAGTGTATCAGGCAAGGTGTTTGGCCTTAAGGGCTGCGATTGGTCGACACACTGATTTATTGAAGTATGTGTTGCATGTGTTTTGTTTTGAGGTGGTGGATTTTTGGATGTCTGCTTTGGGAGCCTCTGTTGTTTTGGTAAGTTTTTTATTAGAGCCTCCGAGTATGTCTTTGTGTTTTTATGTGTTTGGTTTGCAGTTGTGGTAGGTCTATGTGGGACTGGGATTGTTGCCATCTCCTCCTGTCTGGTCATGCCAGCCCTGAGTTGAGAGAGTTCAGCCTCCAGTTTGGCTATATAGTTGCATCTCTCACATGTATTTGTGTTTGTTGGGAGGAGGAGAGGGTTGTCTGTGTACATGAGACAATTGTAGCATTGTCTCAAGATACCCAGATTGACCAGCTGAACTGGAGATGATGCCAGTAATCTACCACTTGACATGCTAGAACAGTATAAGGGAGTGGTATACCTTTAAGGGAAGTGGATATTCACAGGGGTGGTAAGTAGATGTAGTGCTTTACTTAGTACAAGAGTGCTTACTTAGTAGAGAAGTATTGAGAACAATTGCTAGGCTTATAATATAGTGAGAAGTCTGGTTATACTAAGAGTAGAGCTTCCTTAAGGGAAAATTTGAAGAGCAGACTTGGCGGAGCCAGAAAAAGTTTAACCTTGTTTCACCGGCGCTGCGCTATATATTTAGACAAGTTCGGCAGTGTTCGTCTGATATCCAAAGACAGCAGCTTGGCACAGGTGGTGGGGTGGCCATTCACCCCCCCCCACCACAGTGGAGGAGCTGCTCCTAAGCGTGTTGGCTCTTAGACAACAGCTACATCAACATCTGACATGTGTTGTAATGGAGGCCGGAGCCACCCAGCACATCCACCTGGAGCAAGCATGTAACATGCCCTATCTGTAGACTACAGTTAACTGTATTGTTAGATTATGTGTACGTGAGATGTATACTGTGTATTTAGCAGTTCTGCTGCCTAGTGTTGTGCAATACGGATAGTTTGAATAATATCCCTGCACCTGTGACTGTTGACTGTTGTTGTACTGCAGTTTAGCATACCCACTGTAGCAGTGCCACAGTTGTGGCTACTGACGAACCCTCTCATATTCTCATAGGTCCCTCTGGTGTGACGGCAGGGCAGCCGATCCATGCTGGTGAGTGTGTTATACCTGCAATGTTGGTAATGAAATATGCATGTCATAGGTGAGGTGGAGGCCATGTACACGTAACACACCTACGCATAATGCATGCCGTGCATGTTTGCTGTGAGACATTGCACAGCTCAGTAATGTCAGTAGCTGCCTCAATGACATGCAATACACAGAGCATGACACACAGTTGTGGCAACCCCGTACTGCACATTGGATAGGCATAGTTGCAACACCTGTACACAACATAACACATTTATCACATGCAGTACACAAAGTCATGCTACATATGACATAACCACACACCCGCTGTAAGGTCACACTTCAGTATCCCACATGTCATCCACACACACATGATGTACCTCAGGGGTAGAGGCCTATCATGGGGCTGTGCAACACTCTTCAACACATAACACAGTCATGTTAGGCAATGCTCTCTACTGGGCACCTTATACACCCATGTACAAAGTGGCTGTGTAATAGTGAACATATCCACGGCACTGCAGTTCAGGTACACTATGCTAGGCGGTGGTCTGTCACACAGTAGTAGCCGTGAGTGACCACAAGATGCATGATGATGATGGCACATGGTACTACATCCCATCCGGTTACAGTGACCACAGTACTACACATAGCAGTCTTTGCTGTGCCCCTCATTGTTCTGTGTGTGCAAACATATGCACCTATACACACCATGCATAGCATGTTGTGTGTGTGCTTACAAATGCTATTATAAACATTTTGCACAACAGTCGCCATCTGTACAAAGAGTCACATATATGTCCTGGAATGCTATTGGGTGTATAGGTCACATGACACACATTGGGTATGTGTGGTGTTTAATGTTGCAGTCGTGTAGCATGCCATGTCATGGCTGGCACTGACATATCTGCAATATGTCCCACACTCACCATAACCACTGTACAATGTCCATGTCATGCATTGGGATTCCTTCACGTCTACATGCACCACTCATCCCATGTCTGTACATTGCATGCATTTTCTACACCTGTGCCCACTATTATGTGCTATGGACACAGACACTGTCATCAGACATGGCAATCCATGTGACACAGGTAACACATGCAGCCATGGTATGTATACCATTGAGTGATGGTGCACATGACATTGCAGAGCAGATAATACTTGCACAGCAATGTTGTGTCCATGTACACATTGTGTTCCAGGGTGTAGCCAATCATTGAACAACTACACACATGCATCAAAGCCATGTATAATGTCATTAGATAGGGCTGTCTACACTTGCACTGCATGGTGTTGAGCAACACATGGTCTGCATGCTGACACGTGTGTGGTGACTGTTTGCCTTGTGATGCTGTCAGCCACCATCACCCACTATTGTGCATGTGTTGGATTGTTGGTGTGTGTGTGTGTGTGTGCATGTGCTGTGGTGAGCTGTGTATGTCTGTGCATGTGTGCGTGTGCATGTGTGCATGTGTTCATGTGTTCATGTGTTCATGTGTGCGTGTGCATGTGTGCATGTGTTCATGTGTGCATGTGTTCATGTGTGCATGTGTGCATGTGTTCATGTGTGCTAACATCATGTACAGATTGTAAAGTGTGTTTCCTGTCTTCCTTCCATAGGTGCTGAGTTAGGGGTGGCTGAATGCAGCAGGGAACCTGATGTCACCGCCACTAATAGTGGAGATGATGAGACATGTATTGTGGCACAGGAAGGTCTGACAGGGTCTGTCGTTGGTCCACCAATCGACAGTACAGAGCGGTCAACCCCATCTATGCACACACTCATACTGCCAATACATCCCTCATCACCAATGGCCATAGCTGAGAGACAGCATACAGTTGGCATTGACCAGGAGAGTGTGGAACCTATGGCATGTGCATCCCCTCACAGCAGCCATAGCCGGATTACTGGAACGGTACCACATAGGCAGATGTCCAGGGGTTCTCGGGGGAGCACCACTGGTCGTATTGCCCTTGACAGATGTGCCCACAGAGGTATTACAACCTCCAGTATGTTCTGGGCTGTGATGCAGGCACAGGCACATATGGAACGATACACTCGACAGGGACTAAGGGCGCAGAGGGCCCATTACACTGCTATCAATGACAGCATCTGTGACCTTGCCGGTGCCATCTGGAATTACACCGAGGTCATTGATAGCCGCTGGAGGGAGACATTGCATGTCCTCCACAATGTGTTAGCCATGAGCCAGGACCATGCGGGATGGATGAGAAGCTGACACGGATGCATGCCAGCAACCGCATCAGCTGGCAGTCGTCATGGCTGGACCATGGATCACAGCCGCTCCCGTAGTGGCAGTACCAGCCCCAGCAATGCTGGGGCTGGCCTGTCCATTGACCATCCTACTAGACCACGTGCACATGGTGCTGGTCAGTCCCAGCAGGGACATGGGTCCAGTCATCATACCTCTGCCTCTGATGATAGCACCCATTCAGGGTTGGTACCTGATACTGCCCGTAGCACCCCTGCTAGGCACAGGTACTGTGTCCATGGCCGGAGACAGTGATCTGTATGGCCTAGCAGGTACAGTCTGTGGCTGTCCCACAACCGCCCGTATATGGCAGCCACATGGTGGAGTTGTGTGCATGCAGACACACACACATTTACCATACAACTAGGGCTACACATACACACACACATTACATCAACATTGGCCCATGCAGTACTGTTGTCCTTCACACACACACACACACACTGGCATGCCAATTGGATGGGTCAATGTTGGGCTCTGGCAAACCTACAACACACCCTGTGCATATGATGACACCTGTGCCACCTCCTGTCATCTGTCACATTGATGCAGGAATAGGCTAACATGGTTCTGATGCACAGGGTGACATTATAGCAGTGTAGCAATAGTAGCAAGTTGCCAACAGGAAAGTGTACTGATATCCTTGTAGGTATATCTGAGCAGGCATTATGCATCACAGCTCTGATAGTCATTGTAGCATTGTTTACACCAGTGTTAGGTCTGAGTATGTATTGTCCACCCATGTGCCACTTGGCTGAAGTGTACAGTGTTGCCAGCATGTGTTAGTGAGTGGACAGTACATGTGTGATGTGTGCATTACAAATTAGCGGGTGTACATCTGTGAACATGGTGTGTGCACACTGTCTGCATGTACGTGCATAGTGGACACGTGGGATGTGCGACATACCCTGTTGTACACATTGTTAACATCTCATGGTATGTTTCGATGGCTAGTATGCATTCTACTACAGATATGTACTAACATGGGTACACATGTGTGTGCATGACATGGGTTGGCACTATGCTGTGGGTGATACCGTTGATATCTGTCAATGATCTGCAGTCTGGTAGTATACACCACCTCAACAATATGACTATAACCAATCATTAGATGATGTCCTGACAAATGACTCACAGTTGTAGGGAACTCAGTAACAGCTGGATCCTTCCAGTACTATACTATAACAGTAACCAGTGGTTTTGACCGCCACACGTTCCTGGGACCACACCTGTGTGGCATATAGCCCTCTTAGGTACGTGCAAATACACTAGGGATATGTCCATCCACATCTGGAAATGAATGCATTGGCCTACACTGCATTCCCTGGATGGGACGCATATCCTACACAAGGGTATCATACAGACAGATACCTGTTGTCCAATACATGCTGTATAACAGTATGCCATCTATGGCATAGTCATCCACATTTACTATACGTACTATCCTGACAGTGCCACATAGGTGGTAGCCCTGAACATGTATGTTGGGTACCACTGTGTACAGACAGACACGTGTTATGTCATCTGTCCCTTGGTGTCCACATATCCATAGGTATTGTGGGGTCTCTCAGTGTTTCACATAACGCATTAGGGGCCTGCATGCATATCCACAGGGCTGGTGCACACCTATAATGACTGTCCATTATTGCCAGTCGTTGTTGTGTATGAACATGTCTGACATATACCCTGGCAATTACCCTCACTCACAGTACTCTATAGTATGTGTCATGGATGTGTGTGGCAGGGATGTCCTTGGCCACGGATCACTACATTGGCTGGGCTTGATGCATATATACATATGTGACCTATGATCTGAGAAGCAGCAGCACAATCTGTCGAAGGTTACAAATGTATCCAAGTAGTATACAGGCTTCACACCTATGTACTGATTGAGGTCACATGTACACAAGTTTATTTGACACGCAGATACCCAATGTGTGCAATGCACATACTGTTTGAAACATATGTCGTACCGTAGTAAAAGCAAAATCCACACTGCATTGACCACCTGTGGCACACACACTCAGTGTTTGCAGGACTCAAACCCCTACCTATGTTATGATACTAGAAAGATACGCATTAACATGGCATGCTATATGCATTACTAGGTGGTGTCTGTTCTCCTTGCATATTTGTAGGATGCTGACATCATCAGACCTTCCAAAGAGGGATGTACTTCTTTTAATGTGTTTTCCCAGTCTCCAAAAAGGCTACTCCTCTCAAAGGAAATTACACACACACACACTTGGCGTTTGCAGGACTCAAACTCCTGCCTGACTATGGTCTGATACTAGAGAGATACGTATTAACATGGCACACTATATGCATTACTGGGTGGTTTTTGTTCTCCTTGCATATTTGTGGGATGCTGACATCATCAGACTTTCCAAAGGGGGATGTACCTTTTTTAATGTGTTTTCCCAGTCTCCAAAAAGGCTACTCCTCTCAAAGGAAATCACACACATACACCCCCCCCCACACACTTGGCATTTGCAGGACTCAAACCCCTACCTGACTATGTTATGATACTAGAAAGATACGCATTAACATGGCACGCTATATGCATTACTGGGTGGTTTCTGTTCACCTTGCATATTTGTGGGTTGCTGACATCATCAGACTTTCCAAAGGGGGATGTACCTCTTTTAATGTGTTTTCCCAGTCTCGAAAAAGGCTACTCCTCTCAAAGGAAATCACACACATACACTTGGCATTTGCAAGACTCAAACCCCTACCTGACTATGTTATGATACTAGAGAGATATGCATTAACATGGCACGCTATATGCATTACTGGGTGGTTTCTGTTCTCCTTGCATATTTGTGGGATGCTGACATCATCAGACTTTCCAAAGAGGGATGTACCTCTTTTAATGTGTTTTCCCAGTCTCCAAAAAGGCTACTCCTCTCAAAGGAAATCACACACATACCCCCCCACACACACACACTTGGCATTTGCAGGACTCAAACCCCTACCTGACTATGTTATGATACTAGAGAGATACGCATTAACATGGCATACTATATGCTTTACTGGGTGGTTTCTGTTCTCCTGGTATATTTGTAGGATGATGACATCATCAGACTGGACATGGTAATGTATATACACATTTTTATACAATCCCAGGAATGATCCATGTAGGTCGGCAGGTATCACAGGACCCCGTGAGTCTCACCTTGTGTGATCTATCTGTGGACACATTGCCATCCCTTCATATGTCAACACATATCTATGCACAGATTGTTGGTTTTGTGGATACGACATGTGTCTGTTATGTTGATGAAGAGCTGTTCAAAGTCTATGCGGGACATGTGTAGCTCTGTTCCGTGATGTGTGTCCTGGGTGGCTGCCTTGCAGACAGTGTAGCATGCTTGGGAACCATGATCTGCACATGAACATACCACAGTTGGTAGGGTTGTGTGTTTGTCGGTTTCCAATAGCTCTGTTTATGACTTCTGCCACGATGCACTCCATGGCCTTGCAGATCAGACTTTATAGGCTTACTGGACTATACTTCCCATGGTGTGTTGTGCATCCACACATGTGGGGAGTGCCATGTGTTGCTGTAACACATTCGCCGGTTCCAGGTCTTGTGGAGTGGGTGAGGATTAACAGACTGTTCAGGTGCAGGGTCTGTTTGTTCTGTAGTGCATGCATGACACATATTGGGAAACAATGTAATTCAATTGCTGCCATGCTTTTGGCTTTGGGGGGAGATGTTCAGCCATTCTACAGGTGATATCTCCTGGTATGATGTCAGGGACTATCGTCAGTGGGGGGTGGGTATGTATACATGGGCCTGTCTGAGAGGATGTCAGCAATGTCAGTAAGGTACAGTTGTCCCTGACTCAGTACATATATGCGTGTACATTACTATTTCTTACATAGCTGAAGGACATGTCATGATTCTCAAGCTGGACTCCTTCTCTGCTACTCTTTACAAAACACTGACAAACCTGAGCACTAATCCCGGTTATACTCTTTTACACACTTAACACCCTACTGATCCTTTGTGATCAGGCTACAGAGTATGTCATCATAATACACTGGCATGTCCAGGGGTCGGTTTCATGTGTACTCTCCAGTCCAGCTAGTGAATATTGTGGTTATGACACAATGTCACATCTGCCTCATGTTCACAGACAACCCTCTCCTCCTCACATCACACTCACATATATGTGGGAGGTGTAACAATATTGACATACAGGACGCTGAGCTCTCTCGACCCATGACTGGCATAGTCGATCAGGTGGTGAGGATGACCACACACACCACATATCAGTCTCAAATACACCGATAGTGACAGCAAACAAACCACATTATCACACATACACATATTCGGAGGCTCTACATACACTCTGCCTAAGCAGCAGAGACCTCCAAAGCAGACACACATACAACTGCTACCCCACTGCAATGCCCACATGCCACACAGTTCACAATGTCAGTGTGCCACACAGTCACTGCCCTTTGGGCTAAACAACACACCTGATACACTTGTTATAGGTGACACTTAATGTCAAACACAGTATTGTGCCAGGCCAGACAGGGGAATAGTCACTTTGAGCTGTCTCTCAGGTGCCAGGATCCGCCACATAACACATGCACTCAGGTCACTCCAAAGCAAGTCCAGGACTGGTTCCATCATTGTCCATGCTGGTGCGTACAACCTCAGATGTTCCTCCCTGGACCACATGGCATGGAACATAGAGGAACTCTGTGATCATGTAGCCCAGCCCAGTATTACCCTGACCTTGTCTAGCATCTTACACTCACCAAGTATGATGTCACAGTATACCAACAAACTTTTGTTTAACATTTGGCTAACATATTGGTGTTATTCAAAGGGAATACAGTGTCTGTCACCCTGGGGTGACTTGGTCAACATGCCACGTAGCTTCCCTATGGACAGCTTGCACCTGTCACCCTTGGACTTTTGAATACTGGCTAGGGCACTTGCTGCCACCATACTGCCCTATTTAAGCAGGGCTCAAAGGACAGAACCACCTCCATACACATTACAGAGTACACGACACTGAGGGTAATGCTGCTCAACACCAGATGTCTTACCCTCAAATTGCGCCCACTCAGGAATCTCCACAGTATGGAGGATAGCAATATCTGTGCACTAACAGACACATGGTTGAGGCTCCCACATGTACACCAGCACTACCAGGTTGTATTTTGTACTATGCTTTCTGACCACATAACTCAGAATGGCCAACACAAATAGGGGGCGTATCCATATACATCACAGATACACATACCTCCGGGTTGGTAGCACTGCACAATGCATCATGGACCATACATATGCACCTAACATTGTGCAAATCTGCCTTTTGGTTTGTTGCCTGCTACAGACCACACTCCCCAACACAGCAACCTCACTCAGCTTTCCTGGGAACATTGGACAATATGAAGGTCTCCCCAAACACCATTATATTGGGTGATGTCAAACACCCACACATTGACTGTGGATAGTACTCAGGCCCCAACACCCTCACCCAACAGTTGCTACTATTTCTAAACTCATATGCTATGGCACAACCGGTCACCACACCCACAAGAGGGGACAACATATTGGACATGATCATCACTGACATGGGGACTCTATGTTCCACACCTGCAATATACCCCTCATTGGTAAGGGCAGAACATACTTTATCTGACTGGACATCCATATCCCGTCCCCACACCCATCCTGGGTAATCTTGGTGAACTTCCCAAAAGCAAATGTCACACTCCTCCAAACCACAGTGGTATCCATCAGAGACCCTGGGTCAGTGGTAAGTATGGCTCAGACTGCTGAATCCTTTACATACATGTTCTATGGACACCTAGTGGATCGCATGGATCATTACATCCAAAATAACAACTGGACTCACTCCTCCAATGGCAGTGGACCTGTCTGGTAGACCCCAGCCATTAATACATCTTACAACAAATGGAGGAAGCTACTACATGATAGAGCACAATCCCAGACAGGGAGGGCATCTGTGATCTGTACTAGCGGACTGCTAAAATCACTCAGGTATTTATCTCAGGCACGCTTCTAATGGACAATTGCACCAGACACGTCAGACACTCACAAGGCCTTCTTCAGTTGATTCAGGTACCTGGCTGGACACTCAATGATATGCTGTGTGTTACTGCATACTGACTAAACATACCCTGAACCCACTGACATTGCCATCATCCTGGCAAACAGGTTCAGTGCAGATGTGTCCCCCCATCCCCCCTAAGGTGGTAATGTCCATACCAACAGAGTGTAACCTCCCAGACATCACGAGTAAACAGGTGAGTGCTGCCCTCCCCACAGCGGACAACACAGCATGAATGGGACCAGACGGTGTCCCGGCCTGTGTCATACACAGCCTTCATGACAGACGTAACACTCACATTATGTCACTGTTCGATATAAGAGTTACTGCAGGATATGTACCCACAGAATGGCATACAGCAATAGTGGTCCCGCTCCACTGAATACTGCCACAACAGACCACAGACAATATCGGCCTAAAAGGCTATCTAGCCTGTTCTGCAAAGCTATGGAGTGTATTGTAATGGGACTCATGCACATAGACATGGGAAACCTACAGACATTGGGTCCTACACATTACAGCATTGTTGTGGGCAGATCTTGCCTGTTGGACCTGTTCATATTCTTTCAACAGTTACCAGGACCATCAGTGTTGGGACAGTTGTCCACACAGCCTGCCTGGACCTTGCACAACCCTTCAACACAATACCCCACTCGGCCATTATGCATAGGCTCACCAGCATCAATATCGGCACATATCTGACATGATGGATTGCTACCTGGAGCAGGGATAGCACCCACATGCTCAGTGTTGCAGGTGCCATGTCTGACTATACACCAGTTACACCTGGCATCCCACAAGGCTCAGTCCTGGGACCTCTCTTGTTCAGTATATATTTGTGTGATGTACAGGCTATCACAGGAGGGATATGGCTGCCCATGTTCGCAGATGACTGCAAACTGGGTGCCATAATCAGCTCTCCTGTTGGCACATGCATACTCATACAGGGTCTCACAGAGATAGGTTGACTGGTGCCTGAGCCATGGCCCATGGCTACATGCCATTAGTTGCACAGTCATCCCCTTTGAGGATGACAAGATGCCCACACATTACCACATAGGTTGTAATCCATTACATACAGTAATAGTTGTTCGGGTTTGGGGACATGACCTGTTCGTACTCTCGCTTTTGACAGTCCTATTGCCATAGTGGTTAGACAGTACGTCTACATAGCCCACCATATCCCACATGGTTTCACATGTTGATCACGTGTGGTCATTGAGCCCCTATACTCTTCACGACCATGCTTGGTTACTATGCCACCTTTGGGATGTACCTTACCTGACACCTGCAGCAACTGTAATGGCCACAAATGTTACTCTTCGAGCAGATGTAGGGACTCACACAGATGCCCTGCACAGTTCCGATACAGTAACTCCAGCTCTACTCAGTCACTTACCACTTACACGGATGTGTTGTGTGCCTGTAGTTGAAGGCAATATCTGACCCAGACTTACTGGACATGCTCCACCTCAGGATATCCGACTCCCTTGCTGCTACACACTCCAGGGACATATACCTCAGCACTGATGTTAAAAGGACATGCTGGGGGGACAGATTATTATCAGAAAGCCTCCACTCACTCTGAAGTGTAGTCCCAGTTTTGCATAGGCAGAGCCACCCACTGACCACCTACAGGTGACATCTTGACAAGTGGATGGGTGATCGCATGTTTACCCATGGGATATCTTCTGAGTCCCTGCTAGACAGAGACACAATACACTGAACGTACATGGGCTATCTTGTGTGACCTACTATCCACAGGCACAGTGCTCTGATTTGACTGGGTTGCAGTAGCCAAACACACTCTGGCTATGCTTGTACATGCCCTAGGGCAGATAGCCTAGTATCAACCTCTGAACCTATGATAATTTTCATGATGCACAATGTTTATTGCTGATGCTGTTTGCAGGTTTTTATCATCTTTGCTTTCACACTTTATATGAACTGCTTAGGTATCTGCAGAACATATTTGCTTATGGCAGGGTTCCACTATATTATATACGTGTCTGTCGTCATATAAGTGTGTGCACAGGGCAGATTGCTGTGTAGTGAGAGGTTCCTGGGTTAACACATGCAACTGCCTGCTATGTGTGGCCCAATGCTTTACTCCAACATGGCCTAAGTGTGTGAGCATGCCCAGTTCAGACTGTCAGTGTTCTGTTGCCTGACATTTGTCTCGTGTATTCAAGTGTGTGAGCATGCCCAGTGTGACCTTTCAGTATGTTGCTGTCTGAGGTCCACTACATTTGTTGATGTATGTCTACATGTCCATTATTAACATTTGTACTGTGTGTGTTGAAAGTCAGGTTCTATTCTTACTGCAGGACTCACCTTTGTGTCATAACTCGACAGGGATTATGCTGTACCTGCAGGGTTTCAGTGAAATACTTTGCATAGACTTATCAACATTTCTTCATACAGGCTAACCATTGCACTACTGTCATGGTTTAGTGGTTCAGTACTATGACTATAGTGCACAGTATCCTGGGTTCAAGGCCCATTGCTGCTTATATTTTCATACTGAGCAGACCAGACTGCTTAGGGGCCAGTAGAGCAAATATGAGCATGTTGGCTTTTGTTCAGCTATGCCCCACCTAGACCCAGCTTGTCCAACATTGCTCAATATTAACCATCATTGCTGGACATTAGCCAATATTACTCTTCATTGACCACATTTGTAGTAGTTGGTGTGTGTGATTTTGTTTGCATTGACTTCATGATGGTAAATGCTGTTTAGCACTGCTTTATATTGCTTAACACATGGCAATCATGCCTCAGGTGTTGATGCAGGGCTGCCTATGTCGGATGCACATACTACACTCCCTATACATGTTTGAAAGCAGGTAGTGTCAACGTAGGCATCCCTTTTACTATATGTGCAGGTCAGAGAGAGGTATCATTTCCAGAGTTCCTACTGAGCCAGTGTATGTGCTATGCGTTGCCTCTTTGCCAAGGCCAAAGCATACTGGGCTCGCCTCCTTCTACCTACTGGGGCAGGCTCAGGTTGTTCCTCCTCTGAGTCACGCTCTGCCTGTGATGGCCTTGGCAATGGTGGGGGGCTGTTTGGCCCGGGCCTATGCTGGTCCTGCTGCAGCTGTTTTCGCAGGATCATATTATGTAGCATAGCACATACCATGACAATGTGGGTACATGTAGTTGGTGAGTACTGCATGGCTCCACCAGATGTGTCCAGGCACCAGAACCGTGACTTGAGCAGCCCAAACACACGCTCGATTGCATTTCATGTTTGTGCGTGTGCCTCATGATGGCGTTCCTGTTCAGGTGTGTGTGCGTTTCTGATGGGTGTCATCAGCCACGGCTCCAGTGCATAGCCAGCATCCCCCACTAGGTGACCATGTGGGATGTCCCCATTGGCAAATGTCTGGTACAGCTGCGTCAGATGCCAGATATGGGAATCATGGTAGCTTCCAGGGCAGCCAGCACACACATTCAGTATTATGCCCTGGGCATGACACACAACCTGGCAGTTGATGGAGGGGAAGCCCTTGCAGTTGAAGTAGACCCTACCCCGCTCACCGGCTGGTGCTTTGATGCATATGTGCGTGCAGTCTATTGCACCCACTACCTCAGGGTATTCTGCTATTTGCTGGAAGAAATGCATATTGCTGGCCAATACCTCATGGGAATTGGGGAAATATACATGATCACCAACATGTGCTGACATGGCATCCAGGAACTGGTGCAGTACCCTGGATGCTGATGCCTGTGATATCCCCATCATATCACCAGTTGGTCTCTGGAAGGTACCTGTTGCTAATATTCTTAGGCCAACACATACCTTAGTTTCCACTGGGATGGGTTCCCCTCTGTTGGTTCTGTGTGTGAGGCATGGCCTGCACAGCTCAACAATTTGCTGCAAGAAGTCTCTGTCCACTCTATAGCGCTCCACTATCTCCAGGTCATGTAGCCCCTGGTAGCCAACCCTGAGCCTGTACACTCTTCTCCGTCTCCTCACTGTGGGTTGTCCAGCAGCATTTGCATTATCGCCACCCTCAGCATGTTGCATACGTCGCCTTATAACAGCAATGGCAGCCCCTAACATTTTTTGTCTCAGTGAAGCCTTTTCAGTTTTCACTTCTATTAGCTTACTGCAGTGTTGCAGTGTCTCTTGAGAGAAACATAATGGACTGTTGTTTGCAGAGTTTTAAGTGCTGGGCTGGGCTAGTGTTCTGCCTGGGTAATTGCCTGATTCTGATTGTTTTCACCTGCTAGCTCTGCTACTACTCCCTGGTAACTTCCACTATTTGGTGTGCTTCCTTTTTCCTTTCTGCTTCCTCGGGGGGGGGGGGAGTGCCGCACACACAAGCGCAACACGCGCACAGCAGCTAACACACGCGCACACATGCTTACATGGACTAAAACTTGCTTATTCTTGTTAAAACACGCGCACACCGGCGCAAACATGCTTACAACTGTTTACACAGCCTTACATATGCTTACTCAAGCCTACACGCGCGCACACACGCTTACATGCGTGCATAAAGTCTTACTCGGGTTCACTCCTTTCATGCATACACCCCTCGTGATGCCACCTATCTTCTACTCTGTTACTCCCCTTATCCTACTCCTACACTCCACTGACTGTGCTCATTTGCTATGTAAACTTGTGATTCACTATCCTAACTCTCATTTGTATAGGATTTTATTTATTTATTTATTTATTTCCAGTTTGATTACCGGGGAAGTCCACTGGGCCAGAACGTACCCATTTTCAGTGGAGGCCCGGGGAGAAAAGCTCCAAAAGCAAAGCAAATACAATCTAAGTTACATAGTGTAAAAGATAGTAATAAAATATATACATTTGGAATAACATTACATTGAATACAGTTAGTAAAATAGCAAATACACACAGTATACTTCAAAAAACATCATTCAGGAAGGTAGATACAATAGATTTAGTAGTTTCCTTCAAGTGGCAGGTTTGACTGTATGAAAAGAAGGTGTAAGGTTACATGCTATTTACAATATTTACATATGAGGAGTAGAGAGAGAGAAAGTACATAAACTGAGAGTAGAATATAGTTTGATCAAGCAGTGATCGAGAAAGAAAAAGAGAAGAAAAGAAGATAGTATTAGGGTAGAGTAAAGAGAAAGGATGTAGAGGGTTCAAGGGGAATTTATGTAGATTTATGTAGGATGTAAGCAGGTGCACTTATGTTTAGAGGATAAGTAAGAGAAAAGTTGGATTTTGAAGGCTTCAGTGTTAGATGTTCTAAGAGAAGAAGGGAGAGAGTTCCATTTCCTGCCAAGAGAGTAGGAGAGAAGGAGCTGGCCAGCAGGGCAATTGGGTTTGTGGATGGTGATTAAATTTTGGTGTTCAGATCTAAGAGATCTGTTTGGGGTGTATGGCGGAAGGATGTTTGCTAGGGCTGGGCATTGTTCAGGGTAGAATATTAATTTGTGAGCAGTGGTTAGTTGGAGGTAGTCTAGGTAGTTAGGGAGTTCTAGCCAGTTCAGAGTTTGTAGGGAAAGACAATGGTGAGAAGAGGTTTTAGATTTGGTAGCAAATTTAGAGATTTTATTATAGCAGATTTCGAGTTTAGTGGAGATGGAAGAAGACAGGTTAGTAAGGAGAGGGGCTCCATATAGTAGAGATGGTAGAAGATAGGTAGTTGCTAAGGAATGTCTAGCGGAGTTGGAGAAAGCAGTTGTTCTTATAGAGCATACCTAGCTTTTGGTGGGTTTTCTTTATGTTTTGTTGTATGTGGCTATCAAATTTGAGGTGCTCGTCTATAGTGATGCCAAGGAGTTTTGCAGATGGGACCACCTCTATGGTTGACTTTGTTTGGCTTATGATTTTGAATGCTGTTTTATCAAATGTGCAAGCCCTGGAGGAGCGAAGAGAAGAATTTTGGATTTATTAGAGTTTAGAGAGATGATTTTGGTGCATCCAGTTCTCAGTAGTGGAAAAAGCTATTTGGGTTTTTGTCAGTAGTTCGAATGTTGGAGGCGCAGACTAAGGTAGAATCATCTGCGTATTGGATGACTGTTGTGTCTGGGATGGCAGAGTGAAGGTTATTTATGAAGATGTTGAAAGCATGGGTCCAAGGATGGACCCCTGGGGAACACCAGTGGGTGTAGGTAAGAAGGAGGAGGTAGAGTTGTTCCATTTGACAGCTTGGGATCTATCTGATAAGTAGCTAGAGAACCAGGATAGAGTATCAGGGAGATGAAGGTTTGATAGATGAAAGAGAAGGTGTTTGTGAGAGATGGTGTCAAGGCTTTAGACAGATCTAGCAGTACAGTGGAAACTAGTAACCCAGAATCCCTGGCTTGGTTGACTGTTTCTAAGAAGGATAGTAAGGCAGTAATAGTGCTGTGTCCAGGGCGGAAACCATGTTGGGTGGGTGTTAGGAGGTGGTTATGGATTAAGAAAGGCATGAGTTGGTGCTGGGCGCATTTCTCTAGCATTTTGATAAAGGTGCAAGTAGGGGAATTGGGCGAAAGTTGGGGATATTTGTGTTTTGCCTCCTTTATGAAGTGGGAGAATGTAGGCTGATCTCCAAAGCATAGGAACATATGACTCTTTTATAGATCTGTTAATTAAGATGCTGATAGGGAGAGCAATACCTTCGGCAGCACATTTAAGGAAAGAGGAGGGGATGTTATCAGGGGCATTAGTGCATGGCTTTAATTTAGATAAGAGTCTTTTTATGAATATAGTTGAAACAGGTTTCAGCTGGAAACTGGGAGGACAGTTAGAGGGGTTGTTGGGAGTAGAGGAAAGAGAGTTGGATGTATTATTGTTGGGGAAGGATTTGGTAAGATTAGCTATAGATTCCTATAGATATAGGATTGCCTACTAATGCTTAGTTACATCTCTTAGACTGAGCTTCCCCCCTTAGCAACCTCTACTTGGTGGCCATGTTGTCTTCAGCCTGCCATTCCCTTGCATTGTAAATTTATTTTAGCTATAAAATCCACATTTGTGGATCTTAATTATTAATTTTCTACTTTTTAGGGCGCAGCGCGTTTGTGCGGCGCTGCACTACGGTTAAACCCCGGTGATCGGGATAAAAAAAAAGTTATTTTATTTTTAATTTGCATCACTTCCCGTTACCAATGGCCATATTTTTGGCCATTGGCATGCTTCCTCCTGTGAATGCATGCTTTTTTTCCAGCTGACACGGCTTCGTTTTGATATTTGCAGAACTGTACTCAGTTATCAACTGAGTACATTACTGCAAATAACACTACTCCTACTCGGACAGGTTCGGGTTTCCTGGATCGCAAATTTACCTCATTTGCATGGCTTTCGCCTGCAATTGAGGTAATTTGCATATCCCAGCCCTGTCCATGTAGGACTAGTTTAAGGAGCTCTGTTACACGCCCCTACCGTCTCTTCCTGGATCGCTCGGCGGACATGTTGGCTGCATGGAGTCTTACTCTACTCTAAGACTCCGTGCAAGCCTTCGTGAATCCGGCTCAATGTTAAAACCAATAAAAATTATGTTGACATGGTTTCAGTCTGTACTAGTGTGAAGATAATTTTTATTACACAATAAAGAAATAAATAGAATGTGTGGTGGAATGCAAGTATTACTGATGGGCTATGATGTTTTGTGACCTGGCACCAAGCAAAAAGTGTTCTGGCTTAATGTGTCTGAATCTGAACTCAGAAATGTTTTGAAAGCTATATAGTTAGAGTCGTGGAATCCTACCAGACTATTTAAAGTGCATCTGAAGAGAATGTCCATGGGTACATTGGATGATGTGCAGCTGTTGGGTAGTGATCATAGTCGTGAAGCCTGTTATGTGGCAAACATGTGAGGTTTAGGATAAGGTAATCAAGAATGGCGAGCATGCTAAGAAAGGGAAATATAAGATTGTATGAAATTGGGAGAGAACAGAGAGGTAGCCTCACAGTCAGAGTTTCTCCAGCTTGATTCTCAGTTGGATTACCTTCTATGTGAAGTGTGAATGCCATCTCTGCATCTGTGCTGGCATATTTTTCTGGGTGCTTGGGTTTCCTCCAACCTCCCAAAGAAATGTAGTAGCTTGACTGGTGATCTCTAAACAGCCCATATATATATACATGCAGTGTGAAACAGACTGCACACGTGTGACATACCAGTACTCTGGGACCCTGAAAAGGATAAGGAGGGTTAGCCAAAAGTGGGCGGATGGAAGTACTGAGTTATAGAAGGTGAGGCAGGGAAAGACCTAAGATAATAAGTGAAAAGTAGGATGGCATAATGCAGTGGATTTGCAAAAGACTTGCTGGAGCCAGCAATGGTAAAGCACTTGCCTCTGACAGACTCTGAAATTGGATATGGGAAACATAAAATGATACTAATACAGTTTTCAGTGTGCTATGAGAAGAAGCAGAAACTGTGTAAACCATGCCAATCAGGCAGAAAATTGTCAACAGTGGGGAGATCAATATTTGTATAACACGATTACGCTGAAATGATGTTGAGAAACCCTCAAATTTCCAGGCTAAGATAGAAAGATGTTAGTCATCAGACACCCTTCCTAAGGGATGCCAGCAAAAACCTGCTCACCAGTCTACAGGACATCAAAGGCAGATTGAAGGAGTTATTTCCAAGCAGCTTTTGATGAAGAAAACCTAAAAGAAGCTGTACTGCCCCAGACACACCCTACAATGAATGATAAGTTAGAGTCTAGACTAGAAGAAGAACAGCACGAAGGAAAATAAAGGCAGCAGGTTCAGATGAGGTCACTGCGGATATGATCAAGATATTGAACTGAGGAGAAATGGCTCCAGAAGGCACTCGTAGCAGTATGGGGAGGAAAACAATTCCCATGTGACTGGAAAATAAGCATTCTAGTGCCATTGTACAACAGCAAAGGAGACATTCACAGCTGTGGGCTGTAGATAGGTGTCAAACTCCTGTCACACTGCATGAAAGTTCTGGAAAAGGGGACTGACAAATGAATACTCAAAAGTAGTAGAAAGAAAGATGGGAGATGAGCAGTTTGAATTCAGACTAGGAAGCCATACAACCATTCCAATGTCTGCAGCAAGAAAGATACTTGAGAAGAAGCTAGAGAAAAGGAAAGAGTCCAAGTGGGCATTCCTAGACTTGGAGAAACCATATGACAAGATCCTAAGATAGCTGATTTGGGCAGTCCTGTGATAGCTCAAAGTCCCAGAAAAATTGGTAGAATTAATGCATGCTATGTACAAGGACCCAGTAACACAAGTATGAATAGTGTTCAGACTTGCAAAACAGTTCACAGGTGGAATAGATGTGCATCAAGGTTCAGATCTAAGCCCACTGCTGTTCATAGTGGTGATGGACTACATTAGCAAATAGGAGAGATCAACAAAGCTGCTGTGTGCAGATGATGTGGCACTATAGGCAAACTCTGAACCAGAACTTCAGCAAATGACAGGTGAATGGAATGCAAAGTTAAAGGCACAAGGGATGAAACAGAGCAGATACAAGAGAGCTGTAATGCCAGCAAATGGGGGGAATCAGAAGAAGCTGGGAACTAAGATAAAAAGGAAAAACAGTGAAACAGGTTAATTTTAAGTATCTGGGAGCAGTGAATGAGAAGACGGGAAGTCTGAATGAGGAGTTCAAAACTAGAATCAGAGGGGCTACTTCTAACTGGTACAGAGTACAAGGGGTACTGTGTTAGAATAATGATAAAGAAGCTAAAAAGTAAGGTGTACAAAACAGTGGTGTGACCAGAACTATTATATGATACAATCAGAAACCTAGGCATTGAAGGCAGAGCAGCTGAGGAAGCTAGAAGTAATTGAAATGAAGTACCTGAGATGGGTGGTAGAATGCACACTATGGTACAAAAGAAATAATGACAACAGAACAGAAGCCCAAGTAGCTCCAATTGTTGAGAAGTCCAAAGAGAACAGATTACAGTGGTTCAGGCATATGTGCAGCAAAGCAGAAGAAAATTTGAAGATCTGAGACAAACAAGGCAAAAGGAAATGACATGCAGCAAAGGGATGGATGGAATGAGGGACAGAAGACCTGTGATTGTCAGGCATGACTGTCAAAGTTTTAAGGGTGGCACTGGATCAACACAGATTTTAAGAGTTGATGCGACATCCTCACCCCATGAAGAAAATGGGAAAAAGGGGGGCTGTTGATGAGGTAATGATTATGAGCAGAACAGATCTTCTTCCTTCCCTCACTTTGTTTGCATTTGTCTTTGCCAGCTCCACAGTCCCACATTTTTTTCAAAGGTCTTCCTATGTTTAATCTAGTATGCTTTGGATCACTTCCTACAGAATGGCCAATTTACTAGAATAGCTCTTATTATACTTGGGAATGGACAGAAGAAATAGTTTAACAGATATCATATTTCTAATACTTCCTCTAAATTAAAGTACAGCTATCAATGGCCTCATACCCATATCTCTCAGGGTGTCTACTCACCTTACCAGCTATTATGTTAAGCCCTGTAATTCTATTCTTCATACCAATTTTTGTATTTCAGAAACCACACCCTCAATTTGCCAGAGTATGTCCTCTTGGTAATACTTAACTTGGGTCTGACAGGTTCTGAAGGCTATGTGCTCTCTGTTTTCATCACATGTCCTGGAGTTAAGTTTGATCCTTGATTGCATCCATGGGAACTGCTGTAGACTATGCAGCATTTTTTTTAACACAGACTTTTAAGATTTTACAGCCTTGTAAATCTATTAGGCTACCTGTACGACAGTTTTCTTATAAAACTGGTGTTACTTCCCCTGTAAATTCCTTTGTGTGTAGGAACTTCTCAAAAGCAAAACGTCTTCAGTTACTTAATGACCTAAATAAATTCCACTGTAATCCTCCTCTAACAGATCACACTGCTAAAGCTGTCGCTCATGCCTCTGATGTCTCCCCCCACTTAAACAGTTGTGTTGATAGGGTAATCTCTATCAATACCAAATGAGACATTTAAAAACAATCCCTCTGTGGTGGAATACTGTTAGAAAAATATGTATTAATGTGTGTATTAGCAATATGCTTAGTGCATTTAGAGCTTGAAAAGGGTTAACACATTTATTCTATTTCATACTGCATACATTTGTACAAACTGCAGTTGCTTTCTGACCTTGTATTGTTAGCCAAAATCTTGCTTGTGCCTTGGAAATTTACTGAGAAGGAGGTGATTTCTGCTTGCATTAGGAAAATAATGAATAGAACAATACTACTTGTATGAAACTTAGACAAGAAGTTCCGCTGTGCTATGAGAAAATACACAGCTGTAGAAGTTACAGATAATTAGTACAAAGCCTGCTTGAAAATATGAACTGCAATCAGCATTTGCTTGTATCTGAGTTAGAAAAGTACCTTGAAATGTAACACTGTACAATAGACGCTTGTAAACGGATTAATAGTCACCAAGGCCAGGTTGTTTTTCTCAAAAGTTTCTCACAAATCTAGTCATGTCAGCAGAAAATCTGAGTAACATCTGCTGTAGAACAATACTGAAAGTTGTGCTTGATTACGTCAGCTTAAAAGGCCATGTCTTATAAAATAGTATAAGAATGAACATACTTCCTGTTAGTAGTTAGACAAATTCTTGTATTTGCATGTTTTTGTCTCCTTGCGGCAAGTCAATTAAAAGTGCCTTAACTGAACCTTACATGTATTGGTCTTTGAAGTTTTTTCCTTTGACAGACTGGTCCTTCGGACTGGAAACCCTCACTTCGCCTTGGATCAGACAGGCCAGGTGGCTTGAAACCGTACGGGGAAGAAACCACATCGGTTCTTCTTATTTGAAAAGCCCTCCGACTGAATTGTCGTACAAAAGAGGCCAGCCACTTTCTGATCTGCGACTGAAGGATGGGTTTACTCGAACCAGGTGATCAATCATGAAGGCTCAGGTAAGGTGAATCTACCTTCTTTTTCTGTTTTACATCAGGGACTAGATTTGGATTTGTTCTGTTAAGACTTTATTTACAAGTCAGGGACAGAAAGATTCCTGTCTTGTCATAGATCAGGGAAACAGAGCAGGTGGGCAGTCATTCTGAAGAGACTATAAAAACATCCGTGGTACCACGTTAAAAATAAGAAGTTACGTAACGATTAAAAGGGTAGAACAAAATGAGTAATAATTGTACAAAAAGGTCCAAAAATCCGCCGTTAACCGAAGACGTGAAATACATGCAGTCACAGCGTGCTGATAATATTAAATACTACTCAAAATGGGTTAATAAGTTTGAATTTGATGGTAAACTAGAGAAATCCTCACTTGTCAAACAGCTTAAAACCGATTCTAGAGGTCGGGTAAAAAAGCAACGTCAATTAGGAATTCCTCAGGCACATAGGTGGATTGAGGAAGTAAACCGAAGGGAACAAAAGAGTAATAATTCAAAAGCAATGTTTTTAGATAAGGAGGACAATAACTTAGTAATGGCGTCGGCCCCTCCACCTCCCTTACCAGAATATGAGGCGAGTGAACAAGTTAGTCCACCCCTGTGATATCCTGCTGTCACTGTAAGTAGAGACACTACAAAAGTGAAACCATTTATTAGAGATCCCGTCGAGACCAGGTCTCGAACACAGGCAGGAAACTCAAAAGGGGACATTGAGTTATATCAAATGGGTAGAAATTCACGATTTATGAGTGAAGAAGAAATATGCCCACTTTTAGAAGTGCCTAATCCTCAGGCAGGGCAAGAAGGTCAGGACCCAACTATTCTAGTGTATAGACCCTGGACTCCGGAAGACATCCGGAAAGCCACTGAGGGAATTCCCCATCCAAAAGTTAATTTAGAAAGTTCTTAGAAGATTTGCAAGGAATGAGGCTGAGTTATAATTTAAACAGAGAAGAGGTAGAAAAAGTAGTCAGACAAATTGTGGGACCAGATTGGCACATGATTAGTGGTGACTGGAATCCCTGTGACATTGCGCTCAGGCCCCTCCCACGTAGTAGTGCAGAATTAGACAACAGAGTGAAAGGTCTTACAGACCGAATCTCTGAGAAATGGAAGCCTAGGGCAGACTGGACTTGCATTAATCAATGCATCCAACAAGAAGGTGAAGCTATTGACCGATATTATGCCAGACTATTAGAATGTTTTAATAACCATTGTGGAATGCAGGTTCCTGAAGATCAGACACACAATTCCCCATCTGAGCAGCAGTTAAAGAATGCATTTTTGAAAGGCAGTATTGCACCTATAAGCAGCTTTATTACAAAACACATGGTAGATCATCGTACAAGCAGGTTACAATCATTGCTTGAATATGCTAGGCATGCTGAAAGGCATTTTAATAGCAAAAAGAAAGCCCAAGTATTTTCTGTAGAAGATGGAGCAGAAGTATATGTAGTACAGTCTGGGAAAAAGGGCAAGAGAAATTCCCAGGGAAACAAACAATATGATCAACGATCAGAGGACTTTGAAGGGCGAAAGAAAAGGGGTGAATGTTTTAAATGCGGTAAGAAGGGACGCTTGGCAAGGGATTGCAAGAAAAACAAGAAGGCAACCACGTTGGATAAGGAGGGTGAGGACTGACTATATGATAGTCAGGAATCACTAGAAGGGGATAGCAGAGAAAGGACAAATGAGTATGTGATAGAGGGAGTAGAGAATGTGACAGAAGAAATAGAGGAAGTGCAAGAAGTCACGGATAGTGAAGAAAATGAAATATTGGATTTGGCTTTATTGAGCTTAGAGCTCTGTTTAGCAGACACGAAACCAGAAGTTACACTCCTGGTAGAAGGGAGGGAAGTCAGATTCTTGTGTGACTCAGGGACATCACGGACCCTGGTACATCCCTCCAAACTGCCAGAGAATTCAGAGTCACCTGATTACATATTAGTGAAAGCAGCTAATGGACAGCTGTATCGGGAGCCCCTCTCCCATAATATTGTGATAACTGATCCTGTTTCAGGATTGACCCAGAAAAGCAAAATTGTTGTATCTGCAAAATGCCCAGTAAACCTCTTGGGCAGACACCTTATGCAGCTATTTGGTATAGCAGTAGTTCCGACTATGCCGGGTATGGAAGCACAGCGACAAATTGATACCTTTGCAGTGCAATCGGAGGGTGAAATGTTTTATTGGTACAGCCAGGACTTGGTTATGACCAGTTCAGGGGCAGTGACCGAAGAGTTGATGATCAGCAAGTTCCCCTCCCTTGACATTGATAAACAGCATTTGTTGCACTGTACTCTGTATTATTGTAATACACCAGGACTTGATAAGGAATATGAGCAAGAATTGTTTAAAAATTGTGCAAACAGATTGATATTACGTAATCTGTACTGGGACACATAAGGGAACAGTGTAGTCAGCTGTTCATTGCCCCAGGAGTTCTTTGCACTTTACAAATCTAATCGATTACCACATGTTAGCTTAACTAAGGACAAAAATGTGAAATGGGTAGACTTAGGAGAGAAAGTCACGAGATGGGAAAAACAGAGAGAGTTAGAACTGTCAGAACAGGCAATACAAATGCAGAAGCTGAACTGGATAACTCAGACCCACCCAGCTGTACACTTGCAGTCTAGCAAGGACAGCTGATTAGCACTCCTATTTAAGGAGGAAGAGAATGCCTTACAGAATATACCAGAAAATCTCTGGTCAACAGGAAAATCAGATGTAGGACTTATTCGTACAGCAGGACCAGTTACTATTACGCCAAAGTCAGCATTTAGACCACAAAAGAGACAGTATCCCTTAAGAAAAGATGCAGAGGTAGGAATCAAACCTATTATAGCAGCTTTACTTAAGGAAGGGGTGCTGATGGAATCTCCTGATTCACCATGTAACACACCCTTATTTCCTGTTAAGAAAGCGAATGGAGAGTGGCATATGGTCCAAGATTTACAAGCTGTAAATGACGCAGTAATGCCAAGGGCACCTACAGTGCCAGACCCACACACCCTGTTGAATGACTTAAAACCTTAACAAAAATATTTTTCTGTGGTAGATATCAGCAATGCGTTCTTTTCGATACCGATACACCCTGACAGTCAGCATTGGTTTGCATTCACATTTCAGGGGAAAAGGTATACATATACACGACTACCACAGGGGTATTGTAAAAGTCCAACAATATTCTCACAAGAAATGGTAAGCAACTTGGCGGGATTTGCCCCACCAAGAGGTAGTCAGATTTTGCTTTATGTTGACGATATCCTGCTGGCGTCCCCCACCCAGCAAGATTGTAAAGAAGATACTATGGCGCTATTACAATTTTTAGCCACTGAAGGACATAAAGTAAACAAAAATAAACTGCAGCTTTGGAAAAAACAAGTTAAATACCTAGGGTATGTAATATCCAAGGAAGGTAGGACATCAGATGAGGACAGAAAAATAGCGATTTTGCAAGCACCAAAACCCACTACCAAGAAGGAAATTATGTCCTTCCTGGGTACGACTAATTTTTGTTGGAGTTGGATTCCAAACTATGCCTTGGAATCTGCACCGTTGACTAACCTGATTTATAAAAATCCTATGGCAGCACAGGATTTGTTACAATGGACACCAAAAGCAGAATCTGCTTTCTGCAAACTGAAACAGTTAATAGCGTCCTCATTAGTTTTGGGATTGCCAAACTATCATAAACGTTTTTTCCAAACTGTAGATTGCAAGCAAGGTTATATGACATCAGTGTTAACACAGCAGCATGGGGACAAGCAATGCCCTATTGCTTATTATTCATCAGAACTGGACCCAGTGGCACGGTCTTTACCTCACTGTGTACAAGCAGTAGTTGCAGCTGCAATGGCAGTACAGGCTTCAGCCTCAGTAGTGTTGTTCCACCCCTCTCACATTGAGAGTGCCTCATGCAGTCGTGATTTTTTTACTACAAGAGAAGGTAGCATATCTTTCCCCTGCTAGGCATCTTTCCTGTATGAATATATTGTTGAGCCAACCTCATATGACAATTGAACGATGTACGACTTTAAACCCTTCTACCTTGCTCCCAACCCCTGCAGATGGCACACCACACAGCTGCCTGCAGGTGATTGAGCAAAAGACACTGCCTAGAAAAGATCTTATGGATGTTCCCTTGGATGATGCCGAGGTGACATACTACGTGGACGGCTCATGCAAAAGGGGTCCTGCAGGACAGAACGTAGTAGGATATGCAGTAGTTTCTGACACAGACATTATAGAAGTGAAATCTTTACCATGTAGTTTATCTGCACAGGCATCAGAATTGATTGCCTTGCCATGGGCATGTACCTTAGCAAAGGGTAAATGTGTGAACATTTTTACTGACAGCCAGTATGCTTTTTCTACTGTACATGTTTTTGCGCAACAGTGGAAAAATCAAGGAATGATAACATCTACTGGCAAACCAATCAATCATGCACAGTTTATTTTAGATCTTTTAGAATCTATTCAGTTACCTCAGAAAGTAGCTATTTGTAAATGCACAGCTCATACCAAGCAACAGGACAGGATTTCAAAAGGTAATGCGGAAGCTGATACAGCTGCAAAGCAGGCAGCTTCAGAAGTATTTCTTTTGAATGAGGAACTAGAACCCTCTGAGATTTTAGACTTAGAAATGTTAAAGACAATGCAAACACTTACTACGCAAACTGAAAAACAAAGATGGGTAAAACGAGGAGCAATTCTCGAAAAGGGGCTGTACATCTCTAAAGAAAGAAAACTGATATTGCCATCTAATTTGTTTAGATATGCAGCTTTGTTGAGCCATGGGCAGTGCCATGTCTCAGCAGGGGGGATGGTACAGCTGGTGAACCAAGTGTTCATGACGTACGGATTTACAAACTACTCTAAAGGATTTTGTTCATTATGCCACATCTGTAATAAACATCATGCACAAGGGGCGTTAAAGCCCAAGCAAGGGAGTTTCCCTACACCACCGTATCCGTTTAATACTATCTGTATGGATTTCATAGAGTTAAATAAATGTGAAAATAAGAAGTATTGTCTTGTCATTGTAGATATGTTTTCCAGATGGGTGGAAGCCTTTCCGACTAAAAATCCAGACGCAGCAACCGTGGCCAAAGTCCTTGTTAAAGAAATCATCCCTAGATTCAGCATTCCGGAAAGGATCTACAGTGACAACAGCACACACTTCGTAAATCAGACCATACAGCAGTTAAGTAGACATTTTGGCATTTCTCTAAAAAATCATTGTGCGTATCACCCACAATCAGTAGGGCTAGTAGAGAGGCATAATGGGATTTTAAAGAGTAAGCTAAGAAAATTAATAATAGAAACGCAGAGAAACTGGGTGTACTGTCTGCCCCTGGCACTGTTGAGCATGAGAACTGTTCCAAATGCAAAAGGATTGACTCTTTTTGAAAAGCTCTTTGGAAGGGCTTACTATATACCTCAGTGGAAATCTCTCATGCCCGCAGACCAGGAAGCTGACAGTACATTAGCTGAGTATATGCAAAACCTCCAAAATTCTAAACATTTGTTGCAGTTAAATTCTGTTTCAGATAAAGAACGAACCAGACCGTCAGAAGTGGCAGTGCCCCCTGGAGCGTGGATCTGGCTGAAGATAGTTAAGAAGAAGAATTGGGAATCTCCGAAGTGGGAAGGTCCATATCAAGTGCTTTTGTCAACATCCACTGCAGTCAAAATCACGGAGCATGCCTCCTGGATCCACCTGACGCACTGTAAATTAGTTAAAAACTTTAAACTGGACAAAAATCTTGTTACATGCCAAGAGCAAAAATGATGGAGTCCAGAAGAAAGAGGAATGCAGAACAACCCTTTCCTCAGAAGTATTGCATAATCATCCTGTTAACTGTATTAGTGACAATAATCTTTTTGTTGTGGCCTTTTCTTTTCCCAGCCACACAGACTGAACTGCATAAATGTGAAATGTTACTCATAAACTGGCATCCAAACTTTAACACTTACCAGGCAATTAAATATGTGTATGCTGAGACTTTCAATGTTTCGAATTGCTGGATTTGCACAGCTTTGCCGACAGCATACGGGGGGTTATTAATGACTACAGTTCCCCTAGGGGTCAATGAGACCTGGGAGAACTTGATTTATGATACCTCAACCATTATGATTTATGATACCTCAACCATTACAGCACAAGATAAAATAGCATTGCACTTGTCTGTTCCACAAAAGGGAACTGTGTGTTTTTATAAAAATTATACTGTTCAGGTGGGTTGGAGCAATTGCAATGTGACTGTTCCTTATAAATGTTACACTAAAGGTAACAATGTAGATCTTTATTGTAATACAAACTATGATTCATTTCTTGGATTAATGCACAAAACACTTGATGAAGTAAAACATAATTCTGTTCTTTATAAACCGCTGTCTACAATTGATAAAAAAATGTTTCATGCAGGGCGAGTTTAT
>NC_056733.1:1439795552-1439870552 GCF_019279795.1 Protopterus annectens
TGCTTGGTGGGATATATACTGATAGTATGACTATATATTTATTGTGGTTGATTTCTAGGCGGGAGACCAGCAATTCAGTATTATTCAGGTCTGGTGGGTTTACTTGTAATAAACCTATTTTTAGTGTGTTTTTATATATTATAGCAACTCTGCTACCTCGCTTTTGATCTGTAGCTTGCCTTAAGATGTTATAGCCAGGAGGTAGAATTTCTTTGTTGTCAATGTGTGCTTTGAGACAGGTTTCTGTTAAGACTACAGTGTCAGAGTTGTACTGGGAAAGTGTAGCATGGAATTCATATACTTTAGTATGCTTCTAAGATTCATGTTAATGAGTAAACTGGATCTATTTTTTGGTAAGTTGGTGAGAAGTGAGATATTAGTGTGGTTTGAAGATTGGTTTGTCGTGTCTTGTTGGGGGTTTGTTGCCTGCATTTTGAACCAGGGTTAGGATGAATATCTCCACTCCTTTGTAGTTCTAATTTGTTGTAAAGGGATGTGTGTAATTGTTTCCATGATCTTTGGATTTGTTTATGTAAGATAGGTGAGTGTTTAGTAATAAATAGGTATTTATAGGAAAAAAAGATTTGAAGAGGTATGGAGCTATATATATATATATATATATATATATATATATATATATATATGTTTTGTGCAGTTTGAGGAGGGGAATGGATAGGTTGGAGAGTACTAGCAGATAATTTTGAAATTGTACATAGTGGTAAAGTGGAAA
The DNA here is from genome assembly GCF_019279795.1 of Protopterus annectens. Classification (NCBI taxonomy): domain Eukaryota; kingdom Metazoa; phylum Chordata; order Ceratodontiformes; family Protopteridae; genus Protopterus; species Protopterus annectens. Next base: position 1,439,796,283 of record NC_056733.1, read on the forward strand.
GCAGTTGTTAATAGAATTACACTGGTTATATGTAGTAATAACATAGTAACTATGTTTTTAGTATGTCAAAGATGTAATTAGTGTCTGTGAGTAGTAATGGGATAACTGTATTGCCTGAGTGGTTAGTTTTGGGGTTGGTAGGAGTGGTGTTACTATGAGTAGACAATGTCTATTGGCTTCTCCCATTAGGGATCACCACAGTGGATCACTGGTCCACGGGGTAATTGGTAGTGGAACACACACACACACACATTCCACACAGAAGGTGGTCCAGCTGACAATCGAACTGGAGAGCCTCTTGCTGTGAGGCGACAATGCTAAGCACTGCACCACCGTGGCCAACAATGGGGTTAATATAAGTAGTGGCAAAAAGATGTAATTGGTTAGTGGGTATGGATGGGAGTGGTCTGAAATCAGCCATCAGAAACAATCAGTAAGGTAAGAAAAAGTTCAAGTTAGCTTCCGCTTGTGGTGTGAAAAACAAACTGGCCTGATTAGCTTGATAGACTAAGGCTTTTTCAAGCAGAATAGGTTAAGTAAATCAAGAGTAGAAAAACGCAAAATCTTAAAGCAAAACTAGTGAGGAAAATGGTGTTGGATACTATTCAGGCAGGTCAGAGAAAAACAGGAGAACAGACAACAGCACTACTTATGAGATCGAAATGAGAAGTAAAGGCAGGGGGTCACAGAAAAAAGCTAAGTATGGGGTTGGACTTAAGTTGATGGAAATTATTGAGAGTATTTACAAGCAGTGGAGAGGCTTGAAGGTACAGCTATGTAAAAACAGTACCAAAGGAAAGTGAAAGAGCTGCATTCAAATAAAAGTACACCCTGAGGGACAGAAGAGAAATATAGAAGTGAAGGGTAAAAAGGGAGACCAACAAGGGACCTATTGCAAAGTGAAAAGGGGTAGGCTGTGATGTGCAGTGGGTGAAAAAACATATAACAAAAGTCACACAGTATATTTGTTTTCAAGTGTATTCTTTATAATTAGCTATGTATGTTGTTCTTTCTTGTTTGATGTAGTTCAAAAGGCACGTACTTTATTTTATGGGTAATAGCAGTGAGTAAATTGAAGATGGCAATAACCAAAAATTTTGAGTCACACAGTATCAGAAAGCTGTGCATATGCTGATAATTTAGTGGCCATACAACTTTAGTTTATTTTATGGGTAGTAGCAGCGAGTAAATTGAAAAATTGCAGTGACAAAAAATCTTGAATCACACGGTATCAGGAAGCTGTGTAGATATTGATAATCTTCTGGCCATACAACCTTTCCTAGAGCAACCCATCACAGTACACACTGCCAAATAAATAAATTAGTACAGAGCTTAAAAGAACCATTAGATAGCTCAAATTGAGTATTAATTTATATAGCCACTAAAATCACAAATAACTACAAATATTTAACTATGTCAGGAAGTTAAGAACCAACACCACCACCAGCAATGTTTGGCTCTATTCCACAATAATACTGCATACTCTGACCCAAAAGAAATAGCTAAATTCCTAGCCTAGCACATTTTATTCCACCCACAAATAACTATTTCACAGATTCCACAATCCCAGTCCCTCTTTTGAATTACTATGGAACAGGTTATATTAACCCTCTTGAAAAGCAGCCACTATAATGCAATTGCGCAACGGTAGTCCAACCATGGACAATGGTATCTACAAGCCTCTAGGTCTCATTTGCTTCATATATAAAAGCTGTGGAGCACATTACCCAAAGACCTCATTAATCTGGGCATTGAAAATCTCTTAACCCTGGACCCTCATCAATCTGGCTTTGTCAAAGGAAGGTCCTGTGCCTCTAACTTCATTAATTTCTTTTAGAGTAACCATAGCAGTACACATCGGTTATACAGTACATACACCATATCTGTACTGGGCCAAGGCATTTCACACTATTCACCATGCAGGCATTACTGACAAACTTGTAAAATAAATCCTTATGTTGTGTGATGGACAGCTAACTGCTTGTCTGACAAAATCCTGTTTGGTCAGAGCTGCAGATGTTTCTGAAAGCAAAAAACTTTCCAGTGGGTAACCACAGGGCTCAGCACTGGTTCTTCTCCAGTTTATCATCTATTTCTCAGAGCTTCAGGCCAACACTCCGGGCATATCGTTATCCATGTTTCCAGAAGACTGCAAATTGGGTGTTGCTATTCGATCTTCCACTGACTCACACTTGCTGCAACATGGGTTAGAACACGTTACCACCTAGTGCAAGGACAATGGTCTTAAATGTGAAAAAATATAGCACAGTTCATTTCACTTTGGTAAATAATACATTCTCACAAACTATATAGATAACACACCTATCCAATTAAACACATTAGAAAGGGATATAGGCATTTTTGTTGCTATTTCCTTATTTGACCATTATGTGTCAGTAGTTCTGAAAGCCTTCTATATAGCTCATCTAATTTTTAAAGACATCACTGGAGCCAAAGAAGTCGATTTCCCTTTACTTGTACCTCATCAGACCCATTATTTAATATAATGAACCTTTTATGCATGTACCTGCCTAAGCATATCACTCAAGAAACCTCTGAAGGATTAGTGACCTCAAAAATCTTTGTTAAGAACAAATTGGCAGCCCTTTCTTTGTACACTCATGCAGTCTTACAGGCTCCTCTGTGGAGATCTATATCTTGCCTTTCAAGCCATGAAAGATCCAACCCTCTTTGACCTATTACTTTACAGAATAAATGGTACTTATCTGGTTAAAAGAACTAAATTTTCATAAACAAACAAAACATACCGACATGATAGATTTCTATCTAAACATATCCTTCACCTCTGGAACAATCTTCCACTACATGTCATGCAGGGAAGCATCCTTGCCACCTTCAAGATAAAACTAGATGGACAGCAGCAAATTCTCTCCCAGTCTACCTTGTCTTACCCTCCTTGAGGCTAGAAGGAGCTTTTAGACAAGTTTGTTTTAGCTAGGCTTGTATTAGTCTACAGACTGCCTAGTGCTTACCCTATGAATCTATAGGCTGTAAATCTGACTCAAAGGAATCTGATTCAAAAAGCACCCTTGAAGTCTTGGCACCCTGGAGCTGCAGCTGTGGGCTTCACTTCCTCAAAACTTTTCATTTACTGATACATTTCTTGGGAACTGGGACAGCATTCTGAAGTCTCACTTGAAGTAATCATTAAATCCACATCCTCCCACTGAGATGTCTAATGTAGAAAGTTTGAAGAGATGGCTTCATATTTCTTTATGACATATCCACGGGGACAGAAGATCCCATTCAAGTAGGCCCAACAGTTCTCATCTAACTTGCAGTTCAACAAGTAAGAAGGGGGTGGGCATCTGTATCTTTTTCTGTATAATAGAGGGGCAATTTCTAAGGTCAAAGTCTGGTTTGCCTGTGGCCATTCATACTGGCCACAAACTACTCAGCAAATCTCTGGTAGTTGAAGACAGGATAGACCATTATGTTTACTATGAATTATGTCTCATTTAACTGACATGATAATTCAACCCCCAAAACATCTAAAAACTAAGGAGATTGCAGCTTAAAAATACAGTTGTGTAAAAACGTACCAAAACACTAGATGACCTTCTGATTGCTGCTGCAGTATTACAATATTGATGGGTTATCTTGCCAAGGTAACCTAATGTCTGGCCAAGGTACCAAAGACAAAAAACCTTCTATATGGTCATACATCTGACATATGGCCTAAGACTGTGGGTGTAAGGTTACATAAACAATATATGAGCATAAGATCCTCAGAGTATCTGAGCCAGAAAACCTGGAGACACCCAAGGAAAAGATTAAACAAAAAGAAGGTCAGCTAAGAGGAGAGGAGGATAGAAATTATCTCTCCTTGGTCCATGAGAAGCAACAACATAAACTTTAGAAAGGGGAAAGGAGGGTGAGAAGTAATTCACAACAGTGATCAGTAGGATATCTACTGCCATGTTAAGTTCTTACACAACTGTATTATGTCCTTTCTTAGATCACTGATGCATTCAGTACTGATGAGTAATGGTGGAAGGGCCAGGGAGCATCTATTAATCCAGATAGTACAGAACTAGAACAAGAAGTCCTACATCTACAGAAAGCATCTACTTTGTTGTAGTGTTTTGAGAAAGTATGCACAGAAGACCAATTGGTTGCCTGTGAAATAGCCCTGGAATCAATTCCTTTGTAAAAAAAATCCCCCAGAGGAAGAAACTGCTCTAGTGTAGTAGGCTTTAATAGGAGAGGATAAGGGCTTATCATGATGAGAGCAACAAAAGATGAATTTAGAAAACCAACTGCTTGCCTGGAGACAGGATTACCCAACTTGACTTCCTGGAAGGCAACAAACAGTTAATGTCTTCCTAATGTCTTTAGTCTTATCCATACAGAATCTTAGTTGTCTGCGTACTTCCTAAAACTGTAAAAGTCTTTCACCCTTACTTTGAGGGTTTGGAAAGAAAATCAGTAGATTAATAACCTGCTTGAGAGACGGCATGTTAATCACTTTAGGTATGAAAGAAGGACCGTCCCTATGAGACAACCCTTATCCTTATGGAAAATATGAAAGGGAGGAAGATGCCTTCAGGACTTGAAGCTCAGAAACTCTTCTGGCAGAAGTAAAGGCCAATGCCAGGAGACTGGTTTTCCAAGTACAAAACATTAGAGATGTATAAGCCTCTGGCTCAAAAGGTGGCAGAGTTAGCTTTGTTAAAACAACGTTAAAATTCCAAACATGGGGAATAGTCCTCCTAGGAGGTTTCAAATGAAGGAAGCCCTTAAGAAACTGCTTTACCTAAAATCTAGAAATCTGGGGAGGATCAAAGGGGCACATATGCAGAAATGGCAGATTTGTGTGCCTTGATGGAGAAATACACTATACCTGCTTTTAAGAGCTGACAAGTACAAAAGGATAGTGGGAATCCCTGTTTGTAAGGGATCCTCCTCCTTCTTGTGACACCACTTAGAAAATGTAAGGGATCCTCCTCCTTCTTGTGGCACCAGTTAGAAAATCTTTTCCATTTAGATATACAAGACTTTTTAGTGGTAGGTTTTCTCAACTCCTGATGAACACAAAGCATGTCCTCAGAATATCAGTGTCTAAAATGAATATGAATACTACCATCCATGATGTCAGATTGAAAGCTAGCAAGTTAGGATTAAGCAGAGAATCATTTTTCTGTGTGGGCAAGTCCACTCTTTAGGGTAATTTGTGGTGATGACCCTTGGCCAGATAATGAGGAAGGGGGAACTGGTGCTGACTATGCCAAAAGGGAGTCGCCAAGAAGATTTTTGGTCTGTCATTCTGGATCTTTAACAGAACTTTCTGGATCAGAGAAGAGAGAAAACAAAGAAACTTCTCCTCCCAAGAAAAAGACATGGTGTCTGTCTTCCAGACAAGGAGATAAGGGGTCATGGAGCAAAACAGCCTTAGTTGTCTGTTGAGAGTGGAGGCAAATGGATCTATCCAAGGAATACTCCATTTGTGAACTAGGTCCAGGAAGACCTCCCTGTTCAACACCCATTTCTGAGGGTATTCCATGGACCTCCTTAATGAATCTGCCAAAAAATCATTGTGGTAAGGAATGTAAGCTGCTTATAGGAACAGATTTGCTTTTATTGCTTGGTCCCAAGCCAAAACAGATGGTGTGCCCAGTTGATAGAACTTTGTTCACCCCTATTTGTTTAAACATCACATGCCTTTTGTGCTGTCTGTAATAATCCTGAAGGGTCCTGCATTCTGTGTGAGAAAAAAATACCGGTAGCTCCTAAATTGCTTGAGAGTCCACTGAACCTGAACTACTAAGGAGACTGTCCAAGCTAGAGCTGATACATCGGTGTGAAATTCCCGAGTGGAAACAGTTGGTTTGAATGGTAGTCCTGGATACAGCTGGACCTTGGAGATCTGCTAATGTACACCTCTTCTTAGAAATGATAAAAGTGGAATCAGAGTATCCAGTGGGTGACAATATTGGGACCAGAGGGGTGTTGCGTACCACTGGATCTTTTTCTTGTGGATATCAGCAAAAGTAATTATAGGGATGGAAGCTGCTGTGAATCTCAAAGCCCTTACAATTTCTCTTGCAGGACAAGATTGCAGAGGAAGAAAGGACTAAAAAAAAAAAGTCTGAACTTTCTCTTGCAGGAGAAAAGCTGCCATCAGACAGCTCCACCTGACAATGTAGAAAGACTAGATCCTGGGTAGGAGTCAAAACGGGCTTTTTTACACTGATCATGAAACCCTGCATTTGTAGAAGGGAGACTGTGTAGCTAAGATGCCTTAACAGGTCTTTTTGACAGGTTGACTGGATAAGGTGGTCTTCGAGGTATGGGAAGATATTTATTTTCGGAGTCCTGTAGATGGCAATAGCTAGAGCCAAGCACTCTGAAAACCCTATGGAAGGCCATAGGTAATAGATGCATGACTGCCGAATCATACACCAATGCACTGTACAAACACGCACATAAATGCATGGAACTAGCCATACCCAACAGAACCAAGACGCTCTCCTCCCAAAAACGGAAGCAAATCTGGTGGTCCTCTGCCATTAATAAACTCTACAACAGAAGGAAGAAACTGTTGCAGGAAAAAGGCGAAGTCCCAAGACTGGAAAAGCTCCCTTATTAGCCTTAACAAAAAGTTGAGATCCCTCATCAAAACCTCTAAAGCCAGCTATGAAAGAAGAATTACATCAGACACTAAAAATAAACACAAAGCCTTCTATAGTTATATCAAAAATCTCCACGGCAATACCCAGGTTTGCTCTGAGTTACTGCACAATGGTACCTCTTATACTGCACCAACAGATATTGCCAACATACTGGCCGACAGATTCAGTTTCAACTTTAACCCCCCCCCCCCAAAGAACAAATAACAATACCAGAGGAATGCCAGGCACACAGCATTACTGCATCACAGGTTAAAGCTGCATTGTCCAAGGCCAAGAATACAGCTGCCATGGGACCCAACAATACCCCTGGATGTGTTCTACATGAACTACAAAGTGAACTGGCACCACATCTGTGTGCCCTGTTCAATCACAGCCTCACCTCAGGCTTTGTCCCTACCGAATGGCGCACTGCTACAGTCATCCCTCTCCATAAAGGGGGAGTGACTACAGACCCTGGGAATTATCACCCCATTAGCCTGATGAGTCTGATATGTAAGGCTATGGAGCACATCATCATGGACTTAATTAACAAAGATATAGGGAACCTCCAAACTCTAGATCCCATGCAATTTGGTTTTGTGAAAGGTAGATCATACCTGCTCAACCTGGTTGACTTCTTTGAGTCAGTCACCAGAGCTGTGGATGCGGGCAAGGCAGTTCATACAGCCTACCTCGATCTGGTCAAGGCCTTTGATACCATTCCCCACTCAGGAATTATTGATAAACTCAACAAACTAGGCATCAACCCCTATATCACTAGGTGGGTTGCAAATTGGCTCACAGATAGAACCCACAGTGTGAAAGTAGTGGACTCCAAGTCAGACTCAACCAGTCACAAGTGGAGTCCCACAGGGATCAGTCCTTGGTCCTCTCCTGTTTGGCATCTACTTCTCAGAAGTCCAGGACAACATGGAAGGACTGGCTGACCAAGTTCACAGATGACTGCAAGCTGGGAGCCATTAACTCCCCAAGTGATGTAAACATCCTACAGAAAGGTCTCACTGAGACCAATGACTGGTGTCAAAACCATGGCCTTAAGCTTAATGCCAAAAAATGCATCATCATCCCCTTTGGAAAAAACTCAGTTCCCACTAATTACCACATTGATGGGAGCCCACTGAGCACTGAAGGCGTTATAAGAGATCTAGGGACACAGGTTGATAGCAACCTCTCCTTCGACCACCACATTGCCACTGTAGTCAGAAAGTCCTTCAATGTGGCATATCTCATTACCAAGGGTTTTGTATCCAGGAAGGAAGAAAGAGGTCATCATCTCTCTCTACTTTTCCCTCATTAGGCCAATCATCGAGTATAATGCCCCATTTGGCATATACCTCACTAGACACATGCAACAACTGGAAAGGCCACAAAAGTACCTCACAAAGAGGATCCTAGGCCTTAAACACATGTCCTACATGGACAGACTCAAAAATCATCAGCTATTCTCTGTCTCATACCGTCTACTAAGAGACGATCTCTACTTGATTTATAAAACCATGTCTGACCCAGCCCTGTTAGAAATGCTACATTTAAAGAAATCCCAATCCCTCCGCACCACACTCTCCAGATACCTCAACCTCATTACCACAATCAAAAGAACATGCTGGAGGGACTTCCCATACATGTCAAGCAGAGGACCTTACTGGCCCTCTCTTTAAAAGAGAAATCTTGATGAGTGGATGGGAAATAGAAAGTTCACCCCGGAGAACACTTCAGTGGCTGTACTTGATAGAGGCACTGGGAACTAACATTGGGTGGCATGATGCCAAGGCACTTCTATGGGCTAGGCTTGTAAAGGCTCCAGAGCCATTAGCCTAGTACACACCTATGAACCTATGAATAACCCAAAGGGTAAAGCAGAGAAGTGAAAGTGCTGAACAGGCTAAAAAAACTGAGGAACCTCCTGGTGAATAGGAATGTGAAGATAAGCATACTTCAGATCCAAGGATACCAGAAAAGCTAGGGGTAAGATGAAGGGGAAAGCATTTTTAAGAAAGATACCTTCAGAAAAATGTTAAAGTGAGAGAAGTAGATAATCTGTCTCCAATCTCCCCCTTTTCTGGGTATCACTACAAGCCTTTTATTTTTGACAGTGTGAAGGGTGGACCAAGGAGGAAAGGAGAAAGGGGGAAGTAGTCAGGCTGACTTCTCTGGAAAAGTTTTTTTTTTCAGACTTGGAATCATTTACAGGCTTGTCCTGAAATCTTGTTATATGTATCCTCCCTTCCTTAGTAGAGTTTTTGTCCGTACAGGAGGAGTGCTTAGCTGGGTAGTTCCTTTGATACCTAGGGACTGAGATAAGAAAGATTTTGCTTAAAATCTTGCATGATTTTTACCTTTCTATGGCAAAGGTTTGAACAGGTCTGCTGCACTAGGCCCAAACAGAAAATCCCTTGGAAAAGGTAAGTCGGACAACTTGGCTTTAATATCCTCAGGGAGAGACTGAAAAAGCCATGCAAATCTCCTGATGACACATACAGTAGCAGTCACCCTGGAAAAAAAAGCCTCCACTTGCATCATTACTTCATTTAATGGTATGTTAATCTGAGTAGCTTGGTTTACCACAGAAATAGCTTGCAGATTAGTTTCAGAAGCCTGAAGGTAGTCAAAGTCATATTCAATTCACTAAGGACAGACAACAGGTATTTTGTCATTTGTATCTGATAAATGAAGGCCCTGAAAGTCAGAGTGGCAGAAGTGTAAACCTTCTTTCTATACCTGTCCATGGCCCTATTCCCTCTGTCTGAAGGTAAAACATTAGCAGCAGGCAAAAGTTTGGAAGGCTTATCAGTAACCACAGTAAATACAGAAGGATCCACCAAAGGATTTTTTAGAGAAATGTTAGATCCTCTGGCACTTTGAAAAAACTATCGGGCTGGGGGCTGAGAATCAGGAGAGGTGGGGCTGAGAATCAGGAGAGGTACAAGTGGGTACAAAGGCATCTAGAATGGTGGCTCAATGGGCAAAATGGCCTTTTATAGGCCCTGTGAAAATTCCATCCATTTTTCTTGAGATATATGGAAAGGAAATACATTCTTTGTCTTTTGTTGTTTCTTCTTTAGAGTGGCATCTGCATTTGCAGAATATTGCAGATCAGAACCCTGTCAGACATCAATTAAAGATCCAGGTACGTCTTCCCTAATTAGGATTTGAGGTATGTCCTCTGGTCTCCTCTGAAATAATGAGCCTTGATCCCCCCCTTTCTCAACCATATCAGTATAATCAGTCGCATCAGACATGCAAGAGTCAGAAGCCTCCAATGGGGTCACAGTAGCAGGTGCCTGAGAAATAATCTGGAGTACCATGGGCTTCTGAAACACTTTGGTGGGTTCATCTGAATCCAGTTGGGAAGACAACAGTTCAGGATTAAGTATTCTGAATGTCTTTTTTCGAGATGACAGACACCTAGGCCTCCGCCATTTTGAATTGGGAGAGGCAGATCAAGCTCCAAGTCTCTAAATAAGTACACAGCATAAAAATAAGCTTTTATGGGGTTTTTGGAACAAACTGACAAATTCTCCTAGTCATGTTCAGCCCAAAGACAAAATAAGCACGTGGACTGGATGACCTTATAAGGAAATCTGCCTGCCTCAATCACATTTCCAGCTCTTAGCTGACATCTAACAAATTTAACAGAAAGATTCAAGAAAAAAAAGGATGGTTCTCCAACAAGGCACTTATCTGAATAAACAGAAGTAACAATGACCCTTGCGAAGGGAGGGGGGAAGACAGACTGGTGGAAGACCTGCCCATACATCTGCTTATGTACCCTTACACCCAGAGGCTTTGGTGACAGGTCAGACATATAACCACATGGAAGGTTTTTGGCCTTGGTACTTCGACCTGACATCTGGATACCACAGTGAGATAACCCATGTCACAATGCACAAAACCTTTTTTTTTTTTTTGTTTTTTTTTAGTTTACAGGGGACAAGCCTCCCTACAACCCCTGATGTGGCAAGAAGCAGCCACAACCCCCAAACTACATATGCTAACTCTGAGGTTGCACAAACAGAATAGAAAGTGAAAAATGCAAAACACACACACACTTCTCCAAGACCAATGATAATAAAAAGCTGACATCTAACCTCTTGCAGAAATAGGAAGAGGCTTGACCCGCTTGTAAGGAGGAACAGTGGAAAACTTGAGAAAGTAAAACTTTAACGGCATCCTCTATCAAACTGGAGGCTATGTTTCTGAGGAGAAGCTATACACTGGTATAGTCTGAAACTATGAAGACTTGCTAACTTCACTGTGGGCATCTGGAAACTGGCATCTGCTCTCAGGCTCCATCAATTTGCCATTACTAATGTTAGCTAAGGTCCCAGTGTCTGCCTCTAAAAGAGTTCAGGACAGGCAAGGAAATGTATGTTATAGGTTGTGAATTATGGGAAAGGTGAAGGAACATTTCTCCAGGAATGACTGGGTCAATAAGATATCACCCCCCTTAGACTGCTGATTGGTTAACAACTATTTTTTAAGTCTCTCTATTTTTTCACACTTTTTTACTATGGGATACTTTTTCTATATTTAAAATGTGTGTCTAAAAGTGGTGGGCAGCTGGATCAAGGCCACTACCTTCCTGTGTTTGAGGAATGTCTTAAGGTTTCAAGCCTTCCTGTGGAATACCTTCCTTTTAAACAAAGTACAGTACTCACAAGCGTTAATGCTGTGGATCTTCCCAAAACTGCAAATCAAAATCTTTTGGTGAATGCATCTTCCAGTAAAGCATGTGTGAATTAATTTATTTTTTCTGAGGACATCATGAACCTCAGAAGTTCAAAAATCATTGTGATGATGTGAGGTACTGGGAGAAGTAGGGCAGTGGATGTGTAACATATGCCAGCACAGTTGGTGGAATTTTGTAAAGAATTATATGTAATTTGTACAGCAAATTGATTTGTACAGATGTTTGTGATGAAAAATTTATTTGTAAAGCTGCTTGTGTTAAAATGTACCAACAGTGTGCCTGGTAGACAGAAAAAGAAATATACATGTATTATTGCAACTGTTTTATATGCATATGTTTTAACAAAGGATATTGAAAGAGAAGAGATTAATCTCAAAATTGGACAATAGTTTGAAATTAAATTACCTGGCTTAGTCCATAAAGAGTGTATCTTACAGTTCTCAATGCAGCCAGAGACAAAAATCTATACTAGGAAGCTTCCTGCATTTGTCATTGGGGTGAACTAATTGTTACTCTGGAAGGGTTGATACTTGAAATTGTTTTATCACTTCCTGGAGGTGCAGAAGATCTTAGCAAGGCTCTGTGTGGGTATATTGTTGATACATATGTGCTAAATCCTGACAGCTTTTAGTCAAGGGGGAAGCATGGGAACCAGAAGTAAGTGATGTCATTCTGTAATCCATCACTAAAAATAATGTTTAATACTAGGTGAAAGTAAGTCCCAGAGTTCTGTTTTGGGAACCTGACAAGGAAGGACCCCTCACCTACTTCATCTTGCCTTGCTCTAGTAAGTATCCAGGGAATAATAGTTCTTTATATCAGTCAGGAAAATATAGTGAGATTACTTAAGTATTGTTTTTCTGTAACTGTGTGAACCTGTCCACCTGTGATTTTTTTTTAAAATATTTCCTGTGATTGAAACTCTGATGTTTATTGTAAATAGATATTTAGCATTTTCATGTTCTTTTGTTTATTATTAAATATGTTTAAACTTTACATTGTGGATGGTCTTTTAGAGAATATTTTAACCTTTGAAAGTACTTATATGTATTGGTAACACTGTGGCCACTCCTGAAAGCCTGGCTGTTTGGGCACCTCTACCATTTGTACTAACATTAATTTCACTCAGTATAATTAGGCACCCTTGCAATAGCCTTAGAGTAGCTGGCTTTGGAGAGTCTGGTCATGGTACAACTTCCTTATAGTCTGGGCAGAAGGGGACATAGCTAGCAAATCTCTGTTAACCTTTCCCAGGTATGCGGGTGTATGAGAAAATCAAATCTGAGAGAGAGAAAGAGTGTGTGTGTGTGTGTGTGTGTGTGTGTGTGTGTGTGTGTCAGCTCCTTGGAGCAGGGACACAAAGCACACTGGTTTCACAGAGAGGTGCTGGAGAACTTGGCTTGGACACTTGGCTTAGGTCTCAACCCTAGAGCTGTACCAGTGGGGAGTCTTATTGGGGACCTGGAGGGAGACAGAGAAATCTGGTCGCCGGATTGTGTTCCCTGTGTGCTCTTAAGGGAAATTGTGCTTAATGCAGACAGCTGCATCTGAAGGAAATACTGGATGCATCCATTTTTGTTCCAAGTGAACTTCCCTCTCCAGTGCCAGTGGGGAGGATTTTCCTTGATTACTGGCCCAGAGAGAGGACGTCACAATCAAAAATACAGAATACAATTGCTATATCTCAATAATACTATAAAGAATAAAAAAAAGATTCATAAAAAAGTCAATTATCACACTAAAAATTACCTACTAATTCCCATGGAAAATGGACAGCACTGCAACACTGGCTTTTTCATAGCATAATTATATGACATAGGGATAAAGTCCTTACTATGCTCCAAACAACCAATGTTCAATTAGTGGCAAGGGCACAAGTCACAAGCTTCTTATACAGCCTCTGGAATCTGTTATTATTTTCCTTTAATTACCTTGATTTGTTGTGATAACCAAGATCCTGCTAACATTTTCAAAGTTAGGTTTAAAGCTTTGCTAAGTTAAAGGTTTTTCTAAAGCAATCAATTTGTAGTTGTTGAACAACTGACAGACCCTTCTCACACTATCATTTATAAATCTACTATAGGAGTGCTGTTACTTGAAAGAACACAAGTCACAAGCAAACTAGCTGCTGTACTCCCCATCACCTGCTCTTGAAATTGTTGTGCCAAATCCTGAATTTTGTCAAAACAAACACACTGTACAGGTCTGTTCAAAATTATTTTGCATGAATGATTTAAATGATCTGTCTACCTTCACAAATCAGCACCTTCCTGTGGTATTTGTTCACTTCTCCCACACCTTGCTTAGTCCATCAGCTGTTCTCTTGCTTGCTGTGCCCAAACAACTCCCAGATACCTCAACTGATCCAAACAGATGATACCTGAAGTGATCCTAATACTGAGTGGAACCCCCAACGTCTTGGCATGTTGATCTTATGGTGCACATAACTGACAAAGTACAGTTGTGTACACTTACCATAAATGTAGATGTTCGAGTGAATTCACTGTTGCAGTCATCACTTGTGGGTTATCCCTGCTGTGGTAGCCCTTGGCCAGCCCGAATACCAGAGTCAATGTTTTTCTGCATCGGCTGCTGTCGCTTGCTGTCTGGCGTCAGGTCGTCAGTGCTATAAACGAAGGCAGCCGACACCATTACATCAGCTTTTCTTGCCCTAACCAGTCAGAAGCCCAAGTAAATAAGGTAAAGTGGTCCTGGTGGCTAAAAGCCACCATTAGTAACTTATGCCTCCCTGAAGAAGGAAGATATAAGGGGGAAGGAGGGTGGGCAACTAGGACTGCAACAGTGAATATACTCGAACATCTACATTTATAGTAAGTGTACACAAGGTACAGTTGTGTACACTTACCATAAATGTAGATGTTCGAGTGTATTCACTGTTGCAGTCATCACACTTGGGTTATCTGCCTGTAGGTACCCTCAGTCGGCCCGAATACCAGTGACTTAGTATTTCTTCATTGGTTGCTGTCACTCCAGGACTGATGTCAGGTCGTAAGGGATATATAAACAGGCAGCTGATGCCATTACATCAGTTTTTCTTGCCCCAAATGTCAGGTGCCCCCCAAAAGGGAGCTAGGTTATGATGGAGGAAAACACCACCAGTAAAAAGTAAATACCAATACCCATACAGATTAAGGAGAGAAATCAGGGGGTTGGAGGGAGGGAAACCAGGACTGCGACAGTGAATACACTGGAACATCTACATTTATGGTAAGAGTACACAACTGTAATATGTTCTTCATGTTTCACTGTTGTAGTCATCACACTTGGGTGGATTCCCAAAGCTGAAGAAGGGTGGAGGCAGTCAGGAAGAGTTAGGGCTGGCTATAATGCCCTGCAGGAATGCTGTTGCAAAGCCTGCCCTGGATTTGGAGAAGATAGGCAAATGGTAGTGCTTGAAGGTGTGCACTGAACTCAGAGTAGCAGCTTCCAGGATGTCCCTGGTAGGGACTCCCCTGAGAAATGCAGTAGAGGTAAATGTTGCCCTAGTGGAGTGTGTTCTGACCCCATGTGGGGTTGGATTCCCATGGTGCTTGTAGCAGAAATGGATGCAATGTGCTATCCATTAAGATATGGTTTGCTTAGAAATGGCCTTGCCCTCTGCCCCAGTTGCAAAGCTGACTAATAGCTGGTCTGATTTTCTGCAGGCCTTAGTCCTATCCAGGTAAAATCTGAGCTCTCTGTGCACATCCCAGGAGTGCAAGATCCTTTCCCCTTTATTTTGAGGATTAGGGAAAAAGGTAGGCAAATGTATGGATTGATTCAAGCGCCACACCACTTTAGGCATAAAGGAAGGGTTTGTCCTGAGAGAGACCCTGTCAGCATGGAAAATAATGAAGGGTTCCACAAACATAAGTGCTTATAGTTCAGACACTCTTCTAGCTGAAGTAATGGCTAGAAGCAATGCTGTTTTCCAAGAGAGGAATTTTAAGTCTGCTGACGCTGCAGGCTCAAAGGGTGGAAGTGTGAGCTTTTCCAGTACAAAGTTAAGGTCACAAGCAGGGGTGGGTACTCTCCTTGGTGGCCTTAAGTTGTGTGCCCCTCTCAGGAACTGTTTGATAAGAGGGTGCGAGAAGAGAGGTGGCTCAGTGTTATAATGAGCCGAAATGGCTAAGGCATGAATCTTAATGGAAGAGAAGGACAGGCCTTTGTGGAGTCAATCTGCTAAGTAATCCAAAATTAAAGGCAGTGAAGGCAGAGTTGTGTCCTCTCCTTTAGCTAGGCTCCATGAGCAATATCTGTTCCACTTATCCGCATAGGATTTTGTGTACTGGGCCTTTTGGCTTCAAGAATGATGTCCAGCACCTGTTTGTTTAGAGCTGCTTGGACAGAATTCAGGGGATAAGCCAGGCTGCAAGCTTTAGGGTTTGCAGTTGTGGATGCAAAATCTGCCCCTCCTGCTGAGAAAGCAGGGTAGGGTACTGATGTAGGTGCCATGGTGGCACCGATGTCAGGCTGTGCAGGAGTGGGTACCAGTGCTGGCATGGCCAGTCCAGGGCAATCAGAATTGTCCTTGGTCTGTCCTGTCTTATTTTGAGTAATACTCGAGAGAAGGGGCAGGGGTGGGAATGCATAAACTGAGATTTACCCACTGAAAGGATAGGGCATCCACTTTCCAGACCCTGCTGTGAGGGTTCCTGGTGCAGAGTCTGCTGAGCTGGTGGTTGTAGGGGAAGGCAAAAAGGTCCAGCTCTGGGTTTCCCCATTTCTGAATCAGAAGTTTGAAGGTGCTGGGCTCTAACTGCCACTCGTGGGTCTAGGAGATTTCTGCTTAAGTCGTCTGCCAGTGAATTTTGATTGCCTGGCAAGAATTCAGCTTGCAGATGAACTTGCACGTCCAATGCCGTGTTTCACGGAGCCATGGCTAGCCTACAAAGTGGGTAGGAATGTGTCCCCCCCCCTGCTTGTTGATGTGCCATATAACTGTGGTGGCGTCTGTTTTTATTAGTTGTCCTGGAAAGAGTAGGGATCTGAAAGCTGTCAGGGCATTCTGCACAGCTAGCATCTCTTTTTGGTTGATGTGCAGATGAATTTGACTTTGGCTCCAGTGGCACTGAATGCACTTGCCGTCCATGTGTGCGCCCCAGGCACAGTCTGATGCGTCTGTGGTTAGGGTCCGGGCGGCTTGGGGTTGAGTAAAGGGCAGTCCCTTGTTGAGGTTGCATGCTTCTGCCCACCAAAGAAACTCTGTCCTTGGACAGGGTATGATAGGAATGACTGGTTCCAGGTCCTGAGAATGTTGGCACCAAAGACTTAAGTACCATTGAAGTTTCCTCATATGCAGTCTTGCATATGGAATTAGCAGTATACATGAGGCCATGAACCCTAGGGCCTGCAGTATTTTTCTTGTGGATAGTTGGGTTCTGGTGGCCATTAGTTTGAAGTAGGCTGTCAAAAAGAGACTTGTTTTTCTGAAGTGAGTAATGCCATCTGGGATGTTGTGTCCAAGTTTGCTTCCAGGAATACAATCCTTTGACTGGGTACCAGTTTTGATTTCTTTTCATTGATGGTGTACCCCAGGGAAGTGAGGAGGTTTTTCACAGATGTCAGGTGCTGCAACAGCAATTCCTGACTGTCCGCCGGAAACAGGCAGTTGTCCAAGTACGGGTAAATTTGGATATTTCTCTGCTTGCAGTATGCAATGGCTGGAGCCAGGCTTTTTGTGAATACTCTGGGCACAGTGGATAAGCCAAAGGGAAGTGCAGAGAATTGATAATGCAGAGATCCGGCCCTGAAACATTGATACTTCCTGCATGACGCCCTTATGGGGATGCGCAGATAGGCTTCTTTTAAGTCTAGGGTGACTAACCAGGCATCCTTGGTTAGCATAGGTAGAAGCTGTTGCAGGGTAAGCATTTTGAATTTTGGTATCACCAGGAAGGTGTTGAAAATTGAAAGATCCAGGATCGGGCACCAACAGCCATCTTTTCTGGGTACCAGGAAGAGTCTGGAACAGAATCTTTGACCTATATGTTCCACTGGAACCGGCTGAATAGCTCTGATGGAGAGCAGGGATAGAACTTGGTTTTGAGCCTCTGCCCACTGGTTTGGTGGAAGGTCTGGGAACCGTCAGGGTTGGCAGTGACTGGAAATAAAATTTGCACCCCTGGGATACAATGTTGAGGACCCACTGGTCTTGTGATGGACATCCATTTTTTTGCATGAAGGGCAAGTTTTCCTCCTAGGGGAACAAGCAATTGGGCAGAGGTGGGGAGTGGAGTGGAGAAGTCATTGTGAGTTTTTTCTGTAAGGAGGTGGCTTACCACTCCCTGCTTTGGGGGTGGGGGCACTCCATTGCTTAGATCTCTGCATACCCTGAGACTGTAATCTGGATGGTCTGTTACCCCTGGGCCTGGTTTGAGATGGCTGTGAGGGGGCTGGAAAAGACCAGTGTTTGGAAGGGAAATGCCTACTGAATCTAGGGGGTTGCACTTGTAAGAATTCTTTAATAGTCTGCATAGACTTAGCTTTTTCTTCCATCTTTTTAAGAACCTCTTCTGCCTTGGTGCCAAACAAACTGTCCTTATTCAAAAGACCATCTAATAACTTTGATTTGACATGGTCTGGCAAGGTCTGCTCCTTAAGCCAAGCTTGTCTTCTCAGTACAGAACCAGTGACTGCTGCCCAGCAAGATGCCTCTAGGGCGTCAAAGCCACACTGCAAAGTATGCTTGCTGACTTGGCTTGCAGAGTGCATAAGCTCCTGCAATTCCTTATTTTCTGCACAGTCTGTAAAGGTTGCCACTTTTTGTTTAATAAGTTCCATAATATGTTGCTGGTACTTCAGCATGTGAAACTGACAACTTAATGCCCTAATAGCAAGAGTTGCAGAGGTATATACTTTCTTACCCCCATCTGTCCAAAGCTCTGGAATCCTTGTCCGAAGGGGTGGGATACTTGGCTCCAGTTGCCTTGATACCTTTAGGCCCCTGGGAAATTATCTCTGGGTCAGCAGTAGGATTGTTGAAAAGAAATTTGTGTCTCAGGTACTCTGTAGTACCTGTCTGGTTTCCTAGGGGCAGGAGGAAAAGTATCAGGAGTAAGACTGGATTCCATAAAAACATCAACAACCTCCAGGACAGGGGGTATTGCTAAAGGTCTGTGCTGTAGCAAATATAGGAATTCCCTGAGTCTCTTTTTGGACTGAGGATAGTCTTGGCATTCCCAGTGGAAATGCTCTCTTAAGGTATCCTCTGGAGGGGAGACATAGGGAATGGATTCCTCTGCATCTGAATCCTCATAAGCAAATAAGGGCATGTCTCTATAATCAGATACCTCAGTCTCATCGGACTCCTGGTCTGTTGAAGCTGCAGGGGACTGGTCTCTTTTCCTCTTAGCAGGGGAAGGCTGACTTCCCCTAATCAGAGTAATAAGGTCTTCTGCTATTCTAAGCATTTGTTGTTGAGGCATAGGAGGAGGTGCATGGGTTTTGGTCGTCGGCTTTCTAGGTGTAGCGCATATTCTTGGCCTAAGAAATTTGGCAGTTTTAGATAAAAAAAAGTCGGTTTTAAGTCAAACATCGGTAGTACGAAGAACTGCCTCAGAAGCTGGTGCCTGCACAGCGGCTCCAGACCCATCCAAGGTAGAGACATCCGCAGGTTTCATAGTCGAAGAAGAGTCTCATGGCATACTGGACTCCGAATGGGTCTCGGTAGAGGCCTGCGAATCCATAGTAGCAGGTATCAGGGGCTGTGAAAGCACCTCACTGAGTACCTGCAAACTGGCGACTAGCTTAACGGAAGCGTTGTTGGCAGCTTTGGACCTATGCATTCTGTCTCTGTCTTTATCCTTATGTTTTTTCAGAATATCGGTAATCGGATGGCTTACCGAAGCCATTTCGGAATACTGAGACAGACAGTGAAAGAATTTAGCTACAATGAGAGCCCAACGATGAATGGTTCGGGCATTGAACAAAGCACAAAACCGACAGCAAGGTACGTCGTGGCCTGGGCCAAAAAGTACAGTTTTGTACCTACCATAAATGTAGATGTCCGAACTGGATAGCATCTGCAGTCATAACAAATGGGTTGTCCTGTCGCCAAGCAGCCCTTCGGTCGGCCGGATTCCAAAGTCTGGGTCCGGCTTTGGCTGATGTCGCACTTCACCCGACGTCATCTCTGCTGGTCTTCGGGTATAAAGGCATCAGCCAACGCCATTTTCCTCAGTGTTTCTTGCCCCAGATGCCAGTTGCCCTCTTGGAAGGCTAAATTTTGGATAAATGCCAATGTTTCCAAAAAAGTAGAAGGCAAACACAAAAAATAAGCATGTTTGTACATATATACAAACAAATACACCATAAGAGACTCCCCAGCTAGCTATTAGGAGGGTAAATACCTAGGAGTACCACAGAGGGGAAGGAGGGTGGGTAATCCTGACTGCAGATGCTATCCAGTTCGGACATCTACATTTATGGTAGGTACAAAACTGTACTATGTCCTTCATGGATGCATCTGCAGTCATAACAAATGGGTAGAATACCATAGCCAAACTAGGGGTGGAGGAAGAAAATTTATGGTGTAGTTAGGATCCCTTGTAGTACAGCAGTGGCAAACCCTGCTCGGGATCTAGAGTATAGAGGTAAATTATAATGCTTGGCAAATGTATGCACGGAGGTCCAAGTAGCCGCCTCAATAATGTCTTTGGTTGCCACTCCTCGTAAGAAAGCTGTGGTAGTGGCTGTAGCCCTTGTAGAATGAGGTCTTATGTTCTGTGGAATTGGTTTTCCATGGTAGGAGTAACAGAATCTTATGCAATTTCCTATCCATTTGGAGACTGTCTGTTTGGAAATTGCTTTTCCTTCCCTGCCTGTTGCATAGGCTACTAAAAGCTGGTCAGTTTTTCTGTTACTTTTGGTTCTGTCCAGGTAGTAGCGTAACTGCCTATGTACATCCAAGGTATGCAGCAGTCTTTCCCCCCTGTTCTGTGGATTGGGAAAGAAGGTAGGTAGGTGGATTGCCTGGTTTAAAGACACTCTGGATACCACCTTAGGCATAAATGTAGGATTAGTTCTCATGGACACCCTATCTTGATGGAAGATTAGGAAGGGTTGCACTGCCATTAAGGCCTGTAGTTCCGAAACCCTCCTTGCTGAGGTAATTGCCAGTAGGAAGGCAGTTTTCCATGACAGGTGTTGCAGATCTACTGTTGCTGCTGGTTCAAACGGAGGGAGTGTCAACTTCTCTAGCACAAAGTTCAAGTCCCATGCTGGTAATGGTGGTTTCCTAGGAGGTTTTACATTCTTGATCCCTCTGAGGAACTGCCTGAGTAGAGGATGCGAAAAGACAGGTGGATCGAAGCTGTATTCTGCTGAAATAGCTGATGCATGTATCTTGATGGAGGAATAGGACAGGCCTGTATGTAGAAGCTCTGCCAAGTACTCCAGAATGTTAGCAATATCTATGTTCGACACATCTTTTCCTCTTTCAGATCTCCAAATGACAAACCTTTTCCATTTTCCTGCATAGTTCCTTCTTGTTGAAGGTCTGCGGGCTTCAAGGATAATGTCTTTAACCCTTTGGGAAAGGTCTGGGTTAGTTGCTGCTATGTGATGTTCCAGGCAGTCAGTTGCAAGGTTTTTAGGTTTGGATGCATGATGTCGTAGCTGTTCTGAGTTAACATCAAAGGCATCAGGGGTATTGACCACATTCTCTCCCGAGACATGCTCCTCAGCAATGGGTACCAGTGTTGTCTTGGCCAATTCGGAGCTATCAGGATTATCCTTGGACGTTCCTCTTTGATTTTTAGTAGTACCTTGTGCATCGAGGGAAGAGGTGGAAATGCATATGCTGTCAGGCCTTTCCAGCTGAAGGAGAGAGAGTCCACCTTCCATGCAAGTGGGTGGAATGTCCTTGTGCAGAATTTTTTGAGCTGGTGATTGAGTGGGGATGCGAATAGATCTATTTGTGGCATTCCCCATTTCTTTGTGATGGCCTTGAAGACGTCCGGGTGTAGCATCTATTCGTGAGCATCCGAGGTGGTTCTGCTTAACATGTC
Organism: Protopterus annectens; assembly: GCF_019279795.1. Classification (NCBI taxonomy): domain Eukaryota; kingdom Metazoa; phylum Chordata; order Ceratodontiformes; family Protopteridae; genus Protopterus; species Protopterus annectens. The sequence continues at coordinate 1,439,817,636 of NC_056733.1, forward strand.
TGCTAGGGTGTTCTCTTTTCCCGGCACAAATATTGCCTGTAACTGGATGTTGTAGCTGAGAGCCAGATTCCAAAGGTCCAAAGTCATTCTGCATAGGGGGTATGAATGAGTGCCTCCCTGTTTGTTGATGTACCACATGACTGTGGTGTTGTCTGTCCTTATCATCAAATGGCCTTCTTTGAGGAATGGTCTGAATTTTTGAATTGCCAGTTTTACTGCCAGCATTTCTTTTTGGTTTATGTGCAGGTGCAACTGGTCTTGAGTCCACAATCCTTGTATGCATTTGTCCAGCATGTGCGCCCCCCATCCTAGGTCTGAGGCGTCCGTTGTGATGGTTTGGCTTGCTCAAAAGTTGTGGAAGGGTAAGCCTGGGTTTGACTGGCATGCTTGAGCCCACCATAGGAACTCCTGTTTTAGGCATGGGATTAGTGGGATTTCTGTTTCTAAGCTGTGCCTGTGCTGAGACCATAAATTCTTTAGGTACCACTGTAGCTTTCTCATATGCAGTCTGGCATGTGAGACCAAGATTATGCATGATGCCATGAAGCCCAAGGCCTGCAGAACTTTTCTTGCTGTTAGTTTGTTCTGCTTTGTTAATGCCAAGAAGTAAAGAGGGAGTTCTTTTGTTTTTCTGCAGTTAGGAATGCCATTTGTTTTACTGTGTCCAATTCGCCCAAGAATGTTCTTGTTTGGGATGGTATCAGCCTTGACTTTTGTAAATTGACTGTGTATCCCAGGGCTTGTAGCAAGTAAATGACCCTTTGTAAATCTGTTGTCAGCTTGCTTTTGTTGTCCGCTTGTAACAGGCAGTCATCCAGGTATGGATAAATTTGGATTCCCTGTAGTCTGCAGTGGCGATTACTGATGCCAGGCATTTTGTGAATACTCTGGGCAGTAGATAAGCCAAAGGGCAATGCTGAGAATTGATAATGCTCTGATCCTGCAAGAAATCTGAGGTATCTTCTGCAATTTGGTCGAATGGGGACGTGCAGGTATGCCTCCTTGAGATCTAGAGTTACCAGCCAACACTCCTTGCCCAGCATGGGAAGAAGTTGCTGTAGGGTCAGCATTTTGAATTTTGGGACAATGATGTATGTGTTTAAGACGGACAGGTCGAGAATAGGTCTCCAACTTTTCTCTTTTCTTGGTACTAGGAAGAGTCTTGAGTAGAATCCTTTGCCCTGTTCTGTTATTGGTACTCTTTCCACAGCTCTTATCTTTGTTAATTTCGCTATCTGCTGTAGAGCTTCTATTTTTTGATTTGGAGGTAGGTTTGGCATTCCTCTTTTTACTGGTAAGGTGTGGAAGTGGAACCGGTATCCTTGGTTTATGGTTTGTAAAATCCACTTGTCTTTTGTGATATAGTGCCAATTTTTCGAAAATAAGGCTAACTTTCCGCCTAAAGGTGCTGCTATTTGCTCCCTGGTAGGCGGTGTCAGAGTCAAGTCACTGTGATTGTCCTGTTGCAGTGGCAGAGGTTGTCTCTGTGCCTCGGTTATTGCCTTGCCACTGTCGTCCTCTGTAGGCACCTCCTCTGGATTGATTTCTGCCTCTAGAGCGTCTATTCCTGTCCCTTTGGGATTTTGTGGAGTCTGGAAAGGACCAATTTTTGGCAGGCCAGTTCCTGCTAAACCTTGGGGGCTGAACCTGTAAGAAATCTTTAACTGTTTGTACAGATTTTGCCTTTTCTTCCATTTTCTTCATTACTTGCTGGGCAGGTGTACCAAATAGACTGGCCTTATCCATAGGAGCATCTAACAGCTTTGCTTTAACATGATCCGGTAAGACCTGCTCTTTCAACCATGCATGCCTTCTTATCACTGTGCCAGTCATGGCTGATCTAAATGAAGCCTCCAGTGCATCATAGCCACATTTTAAGGAATGGTTACTAACCTGTTGGATATTATTCACCATTTCTAATACATATTTCTTATCTAAGGATTCATCAGAGGACAGTTTTTTAGTTAACTGATCAAGCATAAACTCTTGGTATTGGATCATATGAAACTGACAGTTTAAAGCTCTAGCTGAGAGAGTAGCAGAGGTGTAAACTATTTTCCCCATCTCTCTAAGGACCTGGATTCCCTTTCAGAAGGAATAGGGTTTTTTGCTGTGGTCGAGGCTACTGCCTTAAGCCCCTGGGATATAGTTTCGGGATCTGCAAGTGGGGCCTTGTATAGGTGGTGATGAGTGGCACCCTGTAAAATCTATCTGGTTTGGCAGGGGCTGGAGGTAAAGAATCAGGAGCAGTGCAAACATCATTAAATGCATCATCCACAACAGGCAGTACAGGAGGTATAGCTAAGGGCCTATGTTGTGGTAAGTGCAGAAAAGTCCTAAGCCTTTTTCTTGAATCTGAGAAATCTTGTCCCTGCCATTGGAATTGTTCTCTCATGGCATGTAAGGTTTCCCCAAAGGAAAATTCCTCTGGTGGAGAGGCAGCTGGAATGGATTCTTCAGCATCGGAATCTTCATAAGTAGAAAAAGGAGCCTCTGGTCTGTAATGTCTGAGTCATCCGCAGAATCATCAGAGGACACTGGCTCGGGGGGCTCTGCTCTAGGTCTCTTTTCTGGGGGCTGTGAGGCCCTGTCTGGGTGAGATTGGGATCCCCTAATTAAGGATATTAAATCTTCTGCCAGAGTAAGCATTTGTGAACTTGAAGTGGGCCTGTGTGAGGGGGGCTTAACAGGCACTGATTTAACAGATTTGGCTGCTTTAGCCCTGGCAAAGGCCTTAATAGACATGGCTGCAGGAGGCCTAGCAGCACCACGTGCTGGGGTAGAGACATCCAAAGGGATGGTGTCTGATAAATCACTAGGAACCACAGTTGTAGGCAAAATTTCTGAGGCCGATTCAACTAAGGTAGCAGGAGCCTCAGTAGTAGTCATGGATTCGGCTGAAGATTGACCGGTTTTTTCAGTTTCGTCCGAAACCGAGACACTCGCGGCTTGCTTAACCGTGGTTTCGGCCGAAACCGCGGACCGCGAGTGTCGGTCTTTTTCTTTGCGTTTTTTAACAATTTGGGTAGTCGGAGGATCCGACGGCCTAATGTACACAAAAACTGAGCCGAAAAACTGTTCAGCAAACTCCGACCGACGCCTAAGCGTTCGTCGGTTGAAGGAAGCACAGGCCGAACAGGCTGCTACGTCGTGGTCTGGGCCTAAGCAAGGCAGACAGTAAGAGTGGAAATCTTTATGAGGTATTTGTTTCCCACAAGTTAAACAGTTATTGACTTTTTCTGACATCGGCTGAGGCAAGAAAGAGTCCCCAATGGGGTACTTAGCTTTTTAGAAGTCTTCGAAGTAGTATTCGGTAGTAGTAATCTCTGGATCTGACCGACCGGCACTTGCGAACAGCTTCTGCTTCAAGCCACGCGCAAGAAAGACTGGGGAAAATGGCGTCGGCTGATGCCTTTATACCCGAAGACCAGCAGAGATGACGTCGGGTGAAGTGCGACATCAGCCGAAGCCGGACCCAGACTTTGGAATTCGGCCGACCGAAGGGCTGCCTGATGACAGGACAACCCATTTGTTATGACTGCAGATGCATCCATGAAGGACATCAGGTGACGCAGTAAGAATGAAAATCTCTGTGTGGTATTTGCTTTCCACAGGTAAGACAATTGTTAACTTTTTCTGACATAGGTTAGATTAAGAAAAAAGGATCCCCAATGGGGTACTTAGCTTTAGAAGACCTCAGGATTATTCATAAATGAAAATTCAGGTAGCGTCTGACCGGCACTTGCGAACTGCTTCTGCTTAGGGCTCCTTGGCAAGAAAGACTGATGTAATGGCGTTGGCTGCCTGTTTTTATACCCCTGACATCAGTCCTGGAGCAACAGCAACTGACGCAGAAATACTAAGTCTCTGGTTTTTGGGCCAACTGAGTACTACCTGCAGGCAGATAACCCAAGTGTGATGACTGCAACAGTGAAACACGAAGAACATCTGTACTATGCTCTTCGTGTTTCACTGTTGCAGTCATCACCTGTGGGAAGATTCCTAAAGCTGAGGAGATGGGTGTTAGGAATAGTAAGAGACCAAGGAATGGGTCAGCATGCCCTGCAGAGGCAAACCCTGTCCTAGCCTTAGAAAACAAAGGTAGGTGGTAATGCTTGGTAAAGGTATTGACATTAGTCCAGGTGGCAGCTTTCAGGATGTCCCTGGTGGAACTCCTCCGAGAAATGCTGTGGAAATGGTGGCTGCCTTAGTGGAATGAGTTCTAATAGACTTGGGGGGGGGGGGTTCCCATGCAATCTGTTTTGAGGTTTAGGAAAGAAGGTGGGTAAATGTATGGCCTGGTTGAGAGTTACACTAGATACCACCTTGATCATAAAGGAGGGAATAGTCCACAGGGAGACCCTGTTTGCATGGAAGATGATGAAGGGGCTCAATGGCCATCATGACCTTCTGGCTGACATGATAGCTTGGAGAAAAGCAGTCTTCCAGGAGAGGAATCTTAGTTCTGCTGAAGCAGCAGCAGGTTCGAAGGGTGGTAAAGGTAGTTTTTCCAAAACATAATTCAGGTCCCAGGCTGGAGTGGTGGCCTTCTGGGAGTTCTGATATTAGAAGTCCCTTTGAGGAATTGTTTAATCAAAGGGAGAACAGGAGCTGTTCTGTATCAAAAATCAAAAGTTTTTGATGTTCTGTATCAAAAAACCTATTCTGCAGATAGGTTCAGTGCTAACTTTACCCCCCTCACCCCCTAAAGGGCTCATATCTATACAGGAAGAATGCATAGTCCCTGTAATCACAACTACAGAGGTAAAAGCTGCACTCTCTAAAGCCAAAAACACAGCATCCATGGGACATCTCAGGCTGCATTTTACATGAACTTCAGAATGAACTGGCTCCTCACTTAAGCACCATGTTCAATAATAGCCTTGCATCAGGCTTTGTGCCCACTGAATGGCACACAGCAACAGTTATCCCACTCCACAAAGGGGAAGCCACAACTGATCCTATTAGCCTGACGAGCCTGGTCTGCAAGGCCATGGAACGTATCATGGAACTCAAACAGACATTGGTAACCTCCAAACTCTGGATCCCACCCAGTTCGGGTTTGTGAAAGGCAGATCATGCCTCCTGAACCTGATCGACTTCTCTGAGGCAGTCATCAAAGCCGTAGATGAGGGGAAGGTAGTTCACACAGCCTATCTTGACCATGCCAAGGTTTTCAACACCATCCCCCATTCTGGAATTATAGCTAAACTCACTAAATTAGGTATAAATCCCTACGTCACAAGATGGGTTGCCAACTGGCTGACTGACAGAACCCACAATGTAAATGTTGCAGACTCCAAATCTGACCTCAAAGCAGTGACAAGTGGAGTACCACAGGGTTCCGTCCTGGGACCTCTCCTGTTTGGTATCTACTTCTCTGAAGTACAGGCTAACACAGAAGGCCTCTGGCTAACAAAGTTTGCAGATGACTGCAAACTTGGGGCCACAGTCAAGTCCCCATATGATGTGGACATCCTACAGAAAGGCCTCGCTGAGACTGATGCCTGATGTCAGAGCTATGGCCTCAAGCTCAATGCTAAAAAGTGCAGTGTCATCCCCTTTGGTAAAAACTCTGTACCTATGAACTACCACATAGGCAGCAATCTACTTAACACCGAATGTGTGATGAGACCTTGGGACCCAGGTGGACAGTAGTCTCTCCTTTGATAGTCACATCGCCACAGTAGTCAGGAAGTCCTACGTGGCACACATCATAAAAGGGTTCTCATCCAGGAAAAAAGAGGTCACTGTTCCCCTCTACTCGACACTCATTAGACCCATTATAGAATACAACGCCCCTTTTGGAATGTACCTCACAAGACATCTACAGCAGCTGGAAAGGCCACAGAAGTACCTCACAAAGAGGATTACTGGCCTCAAACGCCCTACACTGACAGTCTCAAAAAACTTCAGCTTTACTCCGTAGCATATCGCCTACTCCGAGGTGATCTCTGCCTAACATATAAAGCTATGTCAAACCCAGAGCTGTTGGACACGCTACACCTAAATAAATCCTAATCCCTCTGAGCTACATGCTCTAGGGACCTAAACCTGATCACCACAATAAACAGGACATGCTGGAGGGATAGATTCCTGTCCCATAGAATTCCCATACTCTGGAACAGGCTACCCATCTATATATCAAGCAACGTTCTTCATTAGCACTCTTCAAGAAAAATCTTGATGAGTGGATGGGAAATAGGAAATACACCCCGGGGATCACTTCTGTGTCTCTGTTCGACAGTGGCACAGGAAAATAACTTTCTTGGGTGGCATAAGCCAGGGAACCTTGTTGGCTAGACTTACGTAGGCCCTTGGGCTGATAGCCTATATTACTTACCTATGAACTTATAAATGAGCTGGAATGGCTGATACGTGGATTTTAATAGAGGAGGAGGAGAGACCACTATTAGGTTCATAGGTGTTTACTAGGCTAATGACCACAAGGTCCTTTTTAAGCCTAGCTATGCATCCCAAATCTCTGACAAGTTCCGATACCCTTAATAAGTGTAAGCATAAGCCTGGGAAATGAACCATTTACAGGTTACCTCTGTCCATTAGAGACATACTATAAGTGCCAAAACACGGATGAATTGCAGGCTTCCCATTCAATTGTCCAAGTTGCACTTGAATTGGGTTAGGGAGGAACTCTGCTTCACATGGATGGGGAGCGTGTTCCATAGATGCGGTAATCTCTGGGATACATACCTATCTCACCAGCAGGCCCTATTTATACCACAGGCAAGGTTTACATCTTTAGAACAGGTAATTCTAGTGCGGTTTGTTTTCTGGATATGCAGGAGGTCCAGAGTGGGGTCTGACAATGCCCTGTATGCCAGCATAGAGCTCCCCTGAAAAGCCTGTAGGAGACAGAATACAGAGATAGGGCCTTGAGGCGGTCTGCATAGGACATATTACTTATGCCCTGTATTCTTTTAGTGAGGAACCTCTGTGGATGTTCCAGTTGTTGGATATGCCTGGCTAGGTATAGGTTGTTTCATAGGTTGGTACTAGGCTATCAGCCCTAGGGCCTATACAAGCCTAGACATAATTCCCTGGCTATTTATAGGTTCATAGGTTGGTACTAGGCTATCAGCCCTAGGGCCTAGGTATATACCAAAGGGGGCATTGTACTCAATGATCGGTCTGATGAATGCCAAATACAGAAGAACAATGCACAACATAGAATGATTTCCTCACCACTGTAGACACATGATAATCAAAGGCTAGATTACTATCTGTGTGTGTCCCCAAGTCCCTGACTACTGGGTCAACTCTAAGGGGTGTGCTGTCAATATGATAGTTAGCAAGTGGTCCAGGATAAGAGGGATGGAAGGCTGTGAGGTATTGCCCCCTCTGGACTAGCTCCAGGAGCAGAATCTTTTCCATTTTCCTGAGTAAGATTTTCTGGTGCTGGGACTTCTGGCCTCTGTGATAATGTCTAGGACCCGTTTGCTTAACAGGGGCCCCTTGTTTGCCTTTAGAGTATTAGCCATGCTGATAGTTTGAGTCTGCAAGTATGGGTGCAGCATCCCTCCCCCACCTGAGTTAAGAGGTCTGAGATGGGTAAAGCTGTCTGGGAGGCTGTACAGTCAGGCTGCACAATAAGGGGTACCAATGTTGTCTGAGTCAATCTAGAGCAATGAGGATGGCCTTTGGTCTCTCCTCCCTTATTTGATCAGTACCTTGGGAATAAGAGGCAGAGGAGGGAAGCGCACAGAGTGTTCCAGGGGAAGGTCAAGGCATCCACCTTCCATGCTAGGAGGTGATACTCCCTGGTACATAATTTTTTTCAGCTGATGGTTGAGATGCGAAGCAAAGAGATCCACCTCCAGAGTCCCCCATGCCTGAATGATTTGTAAAAAGATTTTGTTGTGGAGCTGCTATTCATTGGGGTCCAGTAAGTTTCTGCTTAAGTGGTCTGCCGGGGTGTTGTTGATCCCTGGTAGGTGTTGGGCTATCAGGTGTAGTCCCATGGAAGAGGCTGTCAGCCAGAGGTCCATGGCTAGCCTGCACAGAGGGTAAGATTGGGTCCCTCCCTGTCTGTTGATGTGCCACATTACTGTGGTGTTGTCTGTTTTGATAAGGAGAACCCCTGGTTTGAGATGGGGTTTGAAGGATGTCAGAGCCTTTTGTACTGCCATCATTTCCTTCTGGTTGATGTGTAATGGAAGGTGCTGGGCATCCCAAAGACCTTGGATGCATCTGCCTTCTAGTTGAGCGCCCCAAGCTACATCTGAGGCGTTGGTGGTAATGGTCTGCCCAGTTGGGCAGAGGTTGAAGGAAAGACAGTTGTTTTGGGCACAGGCCCCTGCCCACCAGAGAAACTCGGCCCTTATACTATAAAGGAATAAGGAAGAAGGTGCCCACAATCAACGAGGAGCTGCTGTAACAAATGTGTATCAGTTGCTGCTCTCCAAAGAAAACTTCCAGGCCCATAAACGCTCCAAACAAGTTTATTCAATAAAACACAAAACTAAAAACGTCGACCTAGGTTTCGTCCGCTGTACGAACTTCATCAGAACACCTCTTAATACATCCAAAAGTTCTTAAATAAGATGCACAAGCCCTTATACAGGGGATCAGGGGTAGAGAGGTCTCTAGAGGTCAAGTGCTGACACCAAAGGTTCTTTAGGTACCACTGAAGTTTTCTCACGTGAAGCCTGGCCAGTGGAATTAGAAGGATGAAAGATGTCATGTACCCAAAGACTTACAGGAACTTCCTCGCAGTGAGGTGACTTCTTAGAGGGTGTTTGCCTTGATTTCTTCTAGTTGATGGTGTACCCTAAGGAGGTTAGGAGGGTTTTGACAAAGAGGAGGTCCTTGAGGAGCTTTTCTTTGCCATCTGCCTGAATGAGGCACCCATCTAGATAAGGGTAAATTTGTATATTTTTCTGTCTGCAAAAGGTCATGGCCGGGGCTAAGCATTTGGTGAATACCCTGGAAGCAGTAGATAAGGCAAAGGGTAGTGCAGAGAACTGAAAGTGTTGTGAGCCTGCTCCGAAGCAAAGGAATATCCTGCAGGTTCTCCTTATGGGGATGTGAAAGTAGGCATCTTTTCGATGTAGGGTAATTAACTAGGCATTTTTTTGTCAGCATTTTGAATTTGGAAACCACCAGGAAGGTGTTCAGAATGGATAGATCCAAGGTGGGGTGCCAATTGCCCTCTATCCTGGGAACAAGGGATAGTGTGGAATAAAAACCTCTACCTGTTTGATCTGAGGGGGCAGGTTCTACTGCTCCTTGGGATGAGAGAGCTTGGACTTGTTTCAATGCCTCTGTCCACTAAGGTAAGGGTACCCTCTTGGAATTGGGAATTAGTAGATGGAGAATTTGTATTCCTGAAAAATTATCTTTTAGACCCACTGGTCCTTTGTTACAGAAAGCCAATTTTCTATGCAGAGGGAGAGCCTTCCTCCTGGTATTTGGTGAGTGAAGAGAGGGAGTCATTGAGAGTTTTTGCCCTGGAGAGATGGCTTAGAACTCCCTGCCTTTGGAGTGGGAGTAGTCCACTGTTTGATTCTCTGCTGTTCCTGGGATAGGAGTCTGGGTGGTCTGTCCCTGCGGGGCTTACCTTGCCCCTGTCTGCTAGGTGCAGGAAAGGATCAGTGTTTTGAGGGAAAATTCCTGCTAAACCTAGGAGGTTGTACCTGAAGGAGATATTTTACTGTTTGCATAGATTTTGCTTTGTCTTCCATCTTTTTAACCACCTCTTCTGCTTTTACTCCAAACAAGCAGTCCTTATCCAAGGGCGCATCAAGTAACTTAGATTTGACATGATCAGGGAGAGGATGTTCCTCCAACCATGCATGTCTCCTAATGACAGATCCTGACACTGCTGCCCTGCTTGAGGCTTCTAGGGTGTCATATCCACAGTGCAAAGAGTGCTTAGCCACTTGACAAGTACAGTACAGTAAATCTGCTAACTCTTTCGAATTGGCAAAGCCAGGAAAGGTTGAAATCATTTGTTTTAGTAGTTCCAAAGTGTGTTGTTGATACTTTAACATGTGGAACTGACAGCCGAGTACTCCGATAGCCAAGATTGCAGAGGTGTATGCTTTTTACCCCATCTGTCCAGAGCTCTGGAGTCCTTGTCAGAAGGAATAGGATTTTTTGCAGAACTAGCCCTAGCTCCTTTAGGTCCCTGTGTAATGACCTCCAAGTCTGCAGCAGGATTTCTGTACAGGTATTTGTGAGAATCTGGTACTCTGTACTACCTGTCAGGTTTTCTGAGAGCAGGTGGGAGGATGTCAGGAGTTAAGCTGGATTCATGTAAATCATCAACCACCTCTAAGATTGGAGGGATGGCTAAGGGTCTGTGCTGGGGCAACACTAAAAACTCTCTTAGTCTTTTCTTAGACTGAGGAAGTCCTGGGATTCCTAGTGGAAATGTTCCCTGAGGGTGTGAAGGGTTTCCCCAAAGGAAGGATCTTCTGGTGGGGAGGCAGAATGAATGGATTCTTCTGCATGTGAATCCTCAAACAGTCAGAGGTAGTTGTTCCTCTTCAAAATCTGATACATCAGACTCTTCAGAATCCTGTTCTGTCAGTACTTCAGGAGAAGTGTCTTTTCCTTTCAGAAGTTGTAGCCTGACTACAGCTGATTAGGGTAAGATTCTCCACCATTTTAAGCATTTAAGCTTGGGGTGGTGGAACAGGAGTAAAATGGTAGCAATGGGGTAGTTTTCCTAGGAGTGGCCTTGCCTCTAGGCCTAAGAGTATCCATCTGTCTGAGAGAAATGGTAGTCAGAGAAGACATCAGTTTTTGTCTCAATTCGGTAGTGTGAAAGACCTCCTTGGAAGCTGGTGCCTGCGTCGTGGCTCCAGACCCAACCAAGGCAGACACAACCAAAGGCTTGAAAGAAGAAGATTTCTGCGACATACTGGACTCTGAAAGGGTCTCAGTAAAGGCCTGTGAAGGTATCAAATTGGGCTTCAGGGGCTGCAAAGGCGCCTCACTGAATTCTGGAGAACTGATGACCTGCTTAGCGGTAGAGTCGTCGGTAGGCTTAGCCTTGTGTGGTTTGTCTCTTTCTTTATCCTTATGTTTTATCAGAATGTCTATGGATTGTTGGCTGACTGACACCATTTCAGCTACAATAAGAGCTCTACGATGAATGGTTCTCAAGTTAAAGAGGTCACAGAACTGGCAACAGGGGACATCATGGTCTGGGCCTAAACAAGTGATGCAGTATGAATGGAAGTCTCAGTGTGGTATTTGCTTTCCACAGGCAAGGCAACTGTTAACTTTTTTGGACATCGGTTAGTGCAAAAAAAAAGGATCCCCAATGGGGTACATAGCTTTAGACGTTTTCAGCTGTAATCAAACTCTGGTTGCGACCGACCGGCACACTTGCGAACTGCTTCTGCTACGGGCTCCATGGTAAGAAAGACTGAAGTAATGGTGTCGGCTGCCTTCCTTTATAGCACTAATGACCTGACTTCAGACAGCAAGCAACAGCAGCCGATGTAGAAAAACATTGACTCTGGTATTTGGGCCGGCTGAGGGCTACCATGGCAGGGATAACCCACAGGTGATGACTGCAACAGTGAAACATGAAGAACACCAGAAGAATTCCTTAGGGGGAGACTCATCTTGGCTTCAACAGCCATCATGTACTTGGCGGCCAGTCAAAACAGCCTCGCCCTATCATCTCTCCCAGCATGCTGACATTACTTGTTCAAGCGGAGCAGGTAATGAGGACTGCTTTGAGGATGTGCCCTCCTCAGACCCTTGCAAAGGCCCACCTGCTTTTTTTTTTACACACCCAACCTAGCGATCTCTCTCTTGCTATGCACTCTAGCCTCCACACAGAGCACACATTCCCCTCCATAACAGGTCAAGCACCCAAATTACTAATCAAACTCAGGTTGCCTGAGTAGTAATCAAGAGCTTTATCCTTCTATTGTCACTGAAGCAGACTCATCTAATAATCAAGCTGTACAAAACACAAATCTTCCGTTCTGAAACTTGTGAAATTCTGAGGCCCCCCCCCCCTCCGAGACAAAGTTAGAAGTTACGTACTTATCATAACTAGGTATCTGTATTGTCCATTTTCATTCCTACTCACTAATGGGTCTGGGATCAGATATCAGATCTGACTTGGCCCCCTTCCAAGACTTTAAGATCAGAGTCTCAAGATCCCCCCTATACCCATAATGCACCGTACCTTCCTCAACTCCCCAGACTGCATTTGCTCCCCTACAACTGAAAGGATTACCACAAGCTACAGAGAAAGAAAAGCATCTGAGACTCAAACCTGGAACCCATGGGTTCTGAATTCTCCCAAGCACTTCTCAGACATCAGGCCAGGGGATGGATGGGAAGGATGCAAGGAGGAATGAAAATAAACACACCTTGTTACAGTACATACATAACTTCTAAAGATATTGTCCTTTTCACTCCTCCTCACTAATGGGTCAGAGTTCTCAGCTACAGTAACCCTTGGTGGCCCTTAAGAATGTGCTGGAGCATGGTCAAGCCAAATGATGCTTTGCTCCTAGAAACAATATCCAATTTACAATGTGAAACAAAAGTATGAGTTTTAGACCAAGTGGCTGCAGCACAAACCTTATCAACTGAGGCTCTGGATGAAAAAGCAGATGAAGTAGCCATAATCCTGGTGGAATGAGCCTTGGGACATCAGGGTAAGTCTATACCTTTTTTTATTATAACAAATGAATGAAATACAGTCTGGTATCCATTTAGCTAAAGTGACTTTTCAAACTGCTTGTCCTGACCAGCTTGCTAAGGAGACAAACAACTGATCGGATTTCCTATGAATCTTTGTTCTGTGGAGGTAGAAACATACTTCCCTTTGAACATCTAGGAGATGCAAAGATGTTCACCTTTGTTCGGAGATTTGAGGAAGAAAACTGGTAACTGAATGGATTGGTTAATGCTAGACTCCATGGCCACCTTAGGCATGAAAGATTGATTTGTTCTTAAGGATATTCTATCTTTGTGAAAAATGATGTAAGGAGGTTTGGCTGACAAAGACTGAAGTTCCGATATTCTCTTAGTGGAAGTAATCGCTACTAAGAAGATCGTTTTCCCGTAAAGAAATTTCACGTCACAAGAATTTGCCGGTTCAAAGGGCTTCTGGGAAAGGCCTTGCAGTACCACCGTGAGATCCCAAGGGGGAGAAGGATCTTTTATTGGAGGTCAAAGATTAAAAACTCCCTTCACAGAAGCCTTACTTAACTCAATCACTCCAAATAGAGCTTACGAAGTTTGCACTGTAACTTCCAGTGGGTGCAGCCTAAGCCTTTAGATGGAATCAAATTATGTCCTCATATTTCAAAATGTTCATATCTCTGGAACCAGAAGGATTATGAAAAATGTACAAAAAGCAGCCCTTTCAGCACAAACTATTGTTGTAGTGGTAGTATTCTTCAGGTTCTAGATCTTAAACTGAATTTTATAAATCACATTAAACACCATAACTATTACATCTGTAATATTTTGTAAATGTACAATATTTCAGCAACCACTCAAGTTGCACACTTTGTCAGCAGCATTTTATTCAGCTAGCCGAGAGATTTCGTACAAGGCTAATGGGTTCTGTGTCACTTGCTTTGAGATATTTAGAAAAATGTGAAAATTATATCTACATTAATATTATAAAAATAACAGTTAATATCTCTACCTACACTAGACAGAGATCAAATATTGACACAGTTGAGTCTGCCACTGTGCAATCTTTAAGAAATCTTTTAAAACCTTGTACATCATATGGTTTTGGCATTATTGATGCAAATATGAAAAAGCAATATTTGACATCTACAGGCATCAGCTGGAGTTAACTGCAGATGCACCTGGAGGTGTCATTTGAATGTAATGAGTTAATTTGGAAGAAAAGAAAGATGAGTTTCTCTTCCCAGCACAAAAATTGGATATGTCAGCCAGTTGGAGTTTGATGGTGGAGAAACTATCTCCTTCCTAAAAAGGGTGCAGAGAAAAAGGAGAATTGATGCTGTGGATGCTGAGAAAGGATCAATACTTTCCTTTGACATCCAAATTGAGAACCTCTTACACTTGCTATTGTAGACCTTTTTAGTGGAAGCCTTCCGAGAGGCCAGGATAATGTCACAGACGGAGGGGGTGAGCCTGGACTTTCTTACAATTTCTAGAATTAGAGAAAACATGTTGTCAGCTTTAGGATGTGAAGATTGGGAAGCTGTCTTTCTGACAGATGAGGCATAATATCCTGTACTGGATCCAGAAATCCAAGGCAGATATGTGAGGTGCGACCAAAGAAAGGGGAACCACATCTGGCGAGGCCAGAAAGGGGGCAATGAGGATTAAGGAACTCTTCAACCTGATGGCTTTCTGTAGAACTTTCAGGATCAACAGTAGTGGGGGTTAAGCATAAAGGAGACCTAGGGTTACAGCATCCCTCAGTGATTCCCCCTTTGGGTGGATCAGAGCAAAATACTTGCTGCACTTGAAGTTCAGGAGAGAGGCAAAAAGGTCACTCCAGTGGCTGAATATATTTTTTGCTTCTGTCTGGTTGAGGGACCACTTGTGAGGTCAAAAATCATCTGCTGAATCCATCTGCTAGAATGCTGGTTACCCCTGGAATGTGTGTTGCAATCAGAAAACAGTCTGAAGATATCGCCCATTCCCAAACTGTCATGGCCTCCCTGCACAACGGGTAAGAATGGGATCCTCCTTGTTTGTTGATGTACCAGACTACTGACAGGTTTGTGTGAATCCCAACAGTTCCCAGAGGGAAAACTTCCTGGAATGCTTGCAACGTAAGGAGGACTGCTCTCATCTCTAGGACACTGGTATGCAGTTTGGTCTCTGTAGACAACCACATGCCTTGGACCATCTTCCCTAGGAAGTGCCCCCCCCACAGACTGTGAAGAGTCCATGGTCACTGTGGCAATGGTGGGAGGAAGATAGAAGGGCTTGCCCAGAGACAGGTCATATGATTGCAGCCACCACTTTAGAAGAGTCCTGCAGACTGGAGACAGTTTTATGGGAGCAGAAAGGGTAACTAAGAATGGACCACTGAACCGCTACGATCCACTGGAGAGCTCACATAAAGAACCTTGCTAACGGGACTTAGAACAATTGCAGCTGCCATAGACCCCACAGCCAACTTTGCTGGTAGCTGCAGAAGATCTAATAAATCTTGAACGTGTTGTCTTATAATAGACAAAATGTGATGCATCAGTAAGGAGGCCACTTGTGTCATTGCATCCAGTTGCATTTCTATGAACTCTATGTTCTGAACAGGTGTCAAGTTCAATTTTGCTAGGTTTATTGTTATGCCCAGGTGAAGATTCTCACTAGGTAGTCCTTGGACTGTAGCAACATATGCTTTGTTGGTGCAGTAAGGAGCCAATTGTCTAGATAGGGAAACGTCTGGTTTCCTTTTGCCCTCAAGTAAGCAGTTACAACCGCCAAACATCTGGTAAACACCAGGTGACAGTCTCCCAGCTGAAACCGCAAATGACTTCTGCAGCACCTATCAATCTTTGTTATGAAAGTACGGATCCTAAAGACCCATGGAGCACATCCAATCGTCCTTGCATAAAAGTGGCAGAACAGACTGAACCATAACCATTCGGAATTTCAACTTCTTGACAAAATGATTGAAGTTGCTGAGATCAAGAATAGGTCTCAGGTACCCCATGTTTTTAGCACTAAAAAGAAGTGAGAATAAGTTCCAAATCCTCTTTGTTCAGTCACAACCTCCTGGATGACTCTTTTTAGACGTTTTTGAACTTCTTGTACTGCGTACTCCCTCCGAGTGGTACATTTGGAGTTTCCTCCTTAGCCCAAGAGGAGTTAGAGAAAATGGAATGTAATAGCCTCTGGATATTATGTTCAGCACCCAGGTATTGCTTGCTATACTTGTCCAGGCATCCAGGGGCTGGGATAGATGACCCCCCCCCCGACTGCTTCCAGAGATAGATAGTCTGGCAGCTCTTCAGGAGTGCTGAAAGGGCCTATCAGGAAAAGGTTCCCTGGAGCCTTGAATCTGCAGATCCCCCCCTGCCTCTGGGGAGGTACCTGCTGTTGAAACCTTCCCCTCTGCCTCTGGAGGAAGTACCCCTGTGCAGGTCCTGAAAAGAGCATTGCGACTCCCTGAACCAAGTTTTCTTCCCTCCTCACTGTTTCCTGGAGGAGGCCCTCTGAGAAGTAGAAAACTTGATCTCAACGGCAGACGAGGACTTTCCTTCTTGTTCGCTACAGCTTAATGTGTCTTTCACACATGGTCTGAACAAGGAAGGAAGACACATTGAAGGGGACATTAATGAATGCCGCCTTGAAGGGTTCCCCAAAGTCTGTATCCAGGCACTGATGGCTATGCATGTACCAGCTGCACATAAGGTGCCTTCCGCCGCATGCAAAATCAATCTCATTGAGGAATTAGCAAGGGAATAAATATTAGCCAGTAGGGGAGAGACCTTTTTCCTCCTCCGACATGACCTCAGCAACAGAGTTGGCTAATTCCTTAACTAGGTCTCTCTGCAAACCGGTGAAGTGCACCAAATAACTGAATAACCTCAGTGTGAAGATAGCAGAGGCATAAATATGCTTTCCACGTCTGTCTAACACTCTAGACTCTCTATTAGGCAGATGGACACTGAAGCTTTGCTCTGCTAGTTCCTTCTTTCTGGCTGCTGTAACAGCATTTACACAAATGCCTTTACTCCAATGCGTAAGATCTGATGGCAGACTTGGGAACCTGTCAGGATGATTGGGGATAGGCTCAAATGTACCCAGGTGCTTCCAGGCCCAGTAAGAGACTAGGTCTGTCAGCTCACACACCAGGGGAGTCGCCCAGTACATAGGCCATTCCCAAAAGCCTCCAGGAACACCAATTCCTCAGAAGGAGGTTGGGCAGACCATCCACCTCTCTGCTGGAGAAGTCCTAGAATGTCTCCAAAGGAGACATCCTCCGGTAGTGATTGGGGAGATCCTTCTCCCTCATCAAAATCCATGTCCTCTCTAAGGGACTCCATAGGAGAGACGTGTCTCCTTTCACACTTTTCCTTTCAAGGGACCTCCTCTGTGGGGTGTTCTGGGGAGGTATCAGAAGACGGGGGGTTCTCCCTGAGGGGAAGTAGTCTGGATACTGCTTGAGAAAGGCTGACCTAGGGCAGGAATGACAGGCTCACTGCTCAGATGCAATGAAAGCTGGGGCAGACCCTGGGTGTGAGGACACTACTCTCTAAACTTTGAGAAAGCCCCTTCTGCAACCCAGTAGGCTGACAGGGCGGGGAGGCCCTTCCCTCACAGCCAAAGTCAACCGATGGAAAACAGCAGAACCACCCACAAATCTGAGGCCTCCCGACAGAACCGGACCAAAGCTGTTGAAGGCCGAAGCCCCAAGGGGAAGTGACAGATCTGCCAAAGTCAACCTCCTAGATTTGGTTCCAAAGTCTCTGATCTGGGACCCTTTCTGATCAGACAAAACCAGCGCTGGGCTGGTCTGGGATACAGTTGGAGTCAAGGAAGGAAGCTTCCTCAGATCAGACACTGACACACTCAGATAATCAGGCTTCAAGGATTCCAAAACCAGTGGACAGATTGGAATAAGAGTCTGCAACAAATCAGGAGCAGCACTTACGGATCTGAGATGGGACAGAGATAGAAGACCCCATCTGGAGCTGTGCCCTGAAGAACTTCTGCATCATTCTGTCCATATCAGCCTCGGTAAAGCTTTGGGCAGACCTGGAAGAAGCAGAGGAAGCATGTCTTGACTTGAATGGGGTTTGAAGGACCTTCAAAGGAAGAGCTGGGGATACCAGTTCCACCTGGAAGGTCGATATTAGGCTCCTAACCACCAGATCAGAAGCCACGGGATCCAAGGAGGTTGTTGCCAGGAACAGAAGATCCTGATATCACAACAGGATCTGTAGTTGTCTTAGAGGTGCTCTGAGCAGAGGAAGGTGAATCCAACTGATCCTCCAGATCAGACATTTGCCTCAAAAAACACTAGGAGCCACAGCTAACTGATCCAAAGAAATCTTCATATCCAAAGATTTTCTGGAGGTGCTCGATCTGATGCTGATTGATCCAAGACCTTAGATATTTTTCCTACTATGCTCAGAGGACTCTCCAGAGGAAGCTGAGAGGGGACGCTTGGAGCCAGCATGTTTAGGGGGGGGGTTTGAGCCCCAGAATTGGAGGATGCAGGCAACAAGCCCTTTAAAATGAGCTTGTTCCTGCGGTCGGCTAAAGCTCGGGGATTGAAAGGCTCACACACAACACATTTCACCATCTAGAGATCCCAGGCCTAGGCAACAAACACACTTCTTGTGGGCATCAGACGTGCATCTCTTGAAACCAGTTGGTTTCTCAGAGATTATCACAGTCAGCAGACACACAGGGTAATAAGACAAAACTCCACTACCATTAACAACAGACATATTCAAACTATATAGACTATACGTCAAACAATCTTAACTAGAAAGGCACACTTTTTTTTTTTTTTTAAGTAAGATAGAGTGCCAACAGTACGGCAGAAAACAGAAACTCTAAATGCTGTCAAAGCTATAGCAGGGATGTAAAACAAAGAAAAATAAAAAAAAAAAATTAAGACTAAACTTAAAAAAGAACTTGCAATTGTCTCTTAAAAAACACACCAACACCATTAGAGACTGGAACCACGTCTGGACACAATGCACAGCAAATGAGACCTGGTGAGTTGAGGAAGGTATGGTGCATTATGGGTAGAGAGAGGAGCTCGAGACTCAGATCCTAAAGTTTTGGAAAGCGTCCGAGTTGGATCAGACACATTAGTGCAGAGGAATGAAAAGGACAGCAAAAGATGTGCCTGTTTGTGTTATTGTCTGCTTAAACTGTTACACTGTTATCCCTTTTAGTATTTACATACAGTGTGTCAATTCTTCACCTAATCCAGATTCCAAGAACATAAATTAAAATTTTCTCTCTGCTGTGCAGACACTTCAACTTACTAAATACAAATATCCTGACCATTAAGATGAGGAAACTAAGTTCTCATTGACAACTTGCATATGGACATATCCACAAGACTAAGACATTATTTTCTGCGCTTTTACAATGAAAGCACAGTACTGACTGTAAAAGCCATTTAGGAATTGATGGTATGCAACTTCACACTCTGGTACAACAAGTTGTACCTGTAGCTTATGTACAGACCAATTTATTCCTTTAACTTCAGTGGCAGGTGTTCTCCATAACGTGAATGTTGTCAGCTCTCCTCTGTCATAAATGACTAAAAGCTATCCCTTCAAGACATGAAACAGGTAAATGACAACTGCCTGTAGGATTGCTACTACTTCTAATTTTATAGTTAAGAAAATAAAAGTAACATTTCACTAGTCAAAAATGAGTATATCTAGTAGTTTTAGTAGTGCTGCAGTATAACTCATTCCTGTTATTCATATAAAGATTTCTTCAACTCACTCAGTTTCACTTCACCTGCTCATAGCACTGTAATAATCTCAGCAATAAGGCTTTGGATACGAAACTGTGGGTTCTGACCAGCACTAAAATCAAAAGAATCTCTAGTATCCACCCTACGCCATGTCAGAGGACAAGACAAATTCTTTCTGAAGAAATGAGAGTTTAACACGAGAAAAAAATGCTAGGTTCATTGTGATATGTAGTAGTGAACACTTTCTGAGAAAAAAATAACTCTGTAATAAGGCTAACAATGAAGGGTGGAGCCTTAAGATACCCGACTAAAGGAAGTTGGTAAACAGCTGCACAGAAAACTGAAATCTATTTCCTAGAAACCAGGAATTTTCTATGAGAAGTCTGTACCGCTAGATGGAAAGCCTCCTAACTAATTTTGGTAATTTCACCCCCTTTTTTTTTTTTTTTTTTAAATACACGGTCACTTAATGAGTACAGTGGCATGACTGCCAAACAAATAATGCCAGTACTGCTATTAAAATATCCACTGAAACACCTTTTTAGCAATTTCAGCAAGCTGAAATACATACCCTTTAGCCTGAAATCTGGAATTCAGTGTACATGTTTGGATCTGTGTCAGTACTGTTAGCTCTAACACCCATGGTACTTAAAGTACCTTTTTTGACCACATTTTCCAAGAAACTCACTTTTCATGAAGGTGAAGGGGTGCTACGGTTACTGGTGGTTTCTCAGAAAAAAAGTGAAGACAAGCCTGATGGGTCAAGAATTTAGATTAAACAATAAATGTGAGCTGTCCTTATCATACAAACAGGTTTGCTGATCTGTGGTACTAGAAGTTGAGTATTATTTTCCTAAGACTCTGGAGTATTAAACATTTTCAATTTTCTTTTAGGCCAAGAAAGTTCAGTTACAGGCCAGTTTAAATGTTCACCCAAGTATTTACCATTTTATTAACAGTGATGTCTTGAGGGTGTTCAGCATATTAATGATTAGACTAAAAGAAACTATAGGAAGTATTGATAAAAGTATTCTCCTCACAGAAGCAAGGACATGCTTTTTTCCCCCAAAATCTCTTCCCTTTTTTCTCTAGAACTTT
Organism: Protopterus annectens; assembly: GCF_019279795.1. Taxonomy (NCBI): domain Eukaryota; kingdom Metazoa; phylum Chordata; order Ceratodontiformes; family Protopteridae; genus Protopterus; species Protopterus annectens. The sequence continues at coordinate 1,439,838,121 of NC_056733.1, forward strand.
CAACACTATCAAATAAAAAACACCCAGCTGAAGACTAAAGTTAGACATATATACGTCTATGAAAAGAAACACCAGTCTTAAAATATTTTTGTGTGTGAACAAATTTCTTCTACTTTTTTTTTTTTTTTTTTTTTTTTACTGATGAAAGGTATGCAGGTACTTACTTGAGAAAAATAAGCCTTAAGATCCAGAATAAAAAGTAGGCTCCTTCAGCAATTACAGCCGAGCCACCTGCTTCCTTCACTTCCATATATTTAACTATAAAACCATGAAAGGCACCCATTTACATGTATAGTTAGACACTGATGAGAATGGAGGTTCTAATGGTAGAAAAGGACTATAATTCCATCCCTGCGTTTGGGAGATGGTAAAGTTAATGTTCATTATCTCAACATCAGTAGTCACTAACTGAAGACATCTAGACTCTGTAGGAAAATAATCCTTACTCTTTTTAATGGAGTTATTTCTTTTGCAGTTGATCTTAACTTGGATGAGCTAATAAAAAAACTGGTTTGTTTTTGGACTTCTTTTCAAGCAGCTTAAAGGTGCTTCTTCAACACAAATTCAATTAATTAAGCCCCTTTAACTTAGATGCATGCTTAAATACACTGCAGTGTTCACACACTGCCACATTATGAACAGTGCTAAAGTAAAATAAACATTGCGATTTATTAAAGAATTTTACCACAGCCAACCTTCATCAGTACTGAGGAAGAGTACTGGAAAAGCAACAAACAATGAAGCATGATAAAAATACTAGAATGAAAATAAAAATGAAATGAAACCACTAAGCAGCAGAAAATTACTACGGCATAACAAAGATGTGCAACACTCATAACATATAAGAGCTAACAAGGTTATGGGAGCAATCCAAAACAAACAGAAAGGTGTCCTGTACTACCATCATCAGTACCTAAACAGGTAAGGGATCTGCATTATTTTCTTGCAGGAAATATATGTATCCATTTGAAAATAAAATATAACTGGGAAAAATAAAAGTATACAGTGGGTAAAAACAAATGTTATGAATTACTATTACACTGAGCCTTCTAGCAGAAAAAACCTCATCAGTTTCATGTGGGGTTAAAAAACTTATGGCTGCAAATAGATGAAATATTATAAGCATGCTCTAGTCATTGTGTAAGTAGGATTAAAGAGAAGTGAAAGTTTTGAACTTGACAGATGACAGGAGAAATTCTCCTCCAATTCTCAGCATATTCAACTCAGAGGCTCATACGCAAATCTAACTGAAATTAAATTACTGAAGCAGGAACAATGTTTTGACAGTTCAAGAATTAATGGAGTGCTGTTCACTGCACAGGGGAATGGAAACATTAAAAACACTGCTGTTAAAGCAAGCACAGTTAATTCAGTTAAGCTTTGGTGATAATTTCCAGTGTACTCTCCAGTCCAACTGGTGAATCTGGGCATTCTGAATTAATGTTACAACTGCCTCATGTACACAGACAACCCTCTCCTCCTACCACCAAACACTAATATATGCGAGAGATGCAATTATAAAGCCAAACTGGAAGCAAAGCTCTCAACCCAAGACTGGAAATGACAGTCAAGACGAGAAGGGTAATACTTGCAACACACCACCAGTCTCACATAGACATAATAAACCAACACTGGCAAATAACATACATGAATACATGAAAACATACTCGGAGGCTCTAAATAAAAATCTGGAAAACAACAGAGACCTCCAAAACAGACATCCAAGCAACCTCCACACCCCATCACCAACCATGAAACACAATTAGTGTGCCACGCAATCACAGCCCTTAAGGTAAAATAAGATACCCAACACACTAGTAATAGGCGACTCTATAGTCGGGCACAATGATGTCCCACTAACTAGGAGAAGGTTACAGTTAGCTGCCTGTCTGGTGCCAGGATCCTCCACATAACACAAGCACTCAGGTCACTCCAGAACAAGTACAAATATGACTCTGTCATTGTCCATGTTGGTGTGAATGACCTCAGACTTACCTCCCTGGACTACACGAAGAGACATGGAAGAGCTCTCTGATCACGTAGCCCAGGCCGGTATGACCCTGACCCTGAGTAGCATCCTGCCTTCACCAAGAATGATGCCACAGTATAAAGAAAAAATGATCAATTTCAACAATTGGCTAAGTTTCTGGTGTCATTCAAAGGGGATCCAGTATCTGTCCGCCTGAGATGACATGTTCGCCAAGCCACATTGCTTCGCAAGAGATGGCTTGCACCTGTCACCCTTAGGCTTTAGAATACTGGCCACGGCTCTTGCCGCCCCCATAGTGCCTTTTTTAGGCAAGGCTCAAAAGACTAACCCACCACTAAAAATAGCACAAGTAACCAAAAACTGAGGGTAATGCTACTCAACGCCAGAAGTCTAAACCTCAAAATGCACACACTCGAGGCACTCCTCAGTATGGAGAACATCGACATCTGTGCAGTAACAGAAACCTGGTTTAAGACTCCTGAGACCACCCCAGCACTACTAGGCTATAACTCATACCATACCTTTCGGCCACAGAACCAGGACCGAAACACAAAAGGCGGGGGGTGTATCCACATTCATCAAGGATACCCACACATCCAGGTTAGTGGCGCAGCACAATGCATCAGAGATCACCCACGTGCAACTAACAACGGGCAAAACTGCAATCCAAATTGTAGCTTGCTACAGATCACCCACCATGAACCAGGACCCCCATTCTGCATTTCTGGAGACACTGGGAAATATGAAGGTCCTACCAAACACCCTAATACTGGGTGATTTCAATTACCCAAACATAAACTGGGAAAACTACTTCCAAGTACTAACTCCCTTGCCCAATGCTTCCTAGAATTTATAAACTCGAATGCCCTTGATCAACTGGTCAACACCCCCCCCCCCCCAGAGGGAACATATTGGACCTGGTCATCACCAACATGGACGACCAGTGTTCCACACCACAGGTTAACCCCTCGCTGGTTAGATCAGACCATAGACTAATCCTCTGGATACCCACATTTCGCCCCCACCCCCAATCAAGGAAACCACTGTGAAAAACTTTTTAAAAGCAAACTTCACGTTACTTAAGACCGAGGTGGAAAGGTTCACAGCCCCCATGCTAAAGGACAATGTCGTCCAAGCTGCTGAAACCTTTACAAAGGCACTCTATGAGCATCTGCAGGAATGCATGGATTGTGCTATCTCAAGTAAAACCAAGACTCACTCCTCCAAGAAAAGGAAACCAGTCTGGTGGACCCCTGCCATAAACAAGCTATACAACAGGAGGAGGAAGAGAGTAAAATCCCAAGAAGGAAAGACATCCCTGATCAGTATCAGCAAGAAACTACGATCCCTCATTAAATTATCCAAGGCTAGTTTTGAAAGAAAATTTTTCAATGACTCCAAAGATAACCACAAAGCGTTCTTTAGCTATGTCAAGAACCTAAGTGGAAACTCTCAGATCTGCTCTGAGTTAGTGCAGAATGGAACAAAATGCACTGAACCGACTGATATTGCCAACATTCTGGCAGACAGGTTTAGTGCAAACTTCACCCCCCTCTCACCCCCTAAAGGGCCCATAACCATACCAGAAGAATGTAGGGCCCCGTCAATCACCGACACACAGGTTAAAACAGCCCTATCCAAAGCCAAAAACACAGCTTCAATGGGACCGGACGGTGTCTCAGGCTGTCTCTTACAAGAGCTCCAAAATTAACTAACCCCTCACCTAAACACACTGTTCAAACTCAGCCTCTCTACAGGCTACGTACCCACAGAGTGACTCACAGCAACAGTTACCCCACTCCACAAAGGTGGAGCCTACCCATAGAGTGGCGCACAGCAACAGTTACCCCACTCCACAAAGGTGGAGCCACAATGGACCCCAGGAACTATCACCCTACAAGCCTGACTAGCAAGACTATGGAGCGCATCATCATGGAACTCATTAACAGAGACATTGGGATCCTCCAAACCTTGGACGCTACCCAGTTTGGCCTTGTTAAGGGCAGATCATGCCTCCTAAACCTGGTGGACTTCTTTGAGACAGTTACCAAGGCATTAGACGAGGGAAAAAAGGTCCACACAGCCTACCTAGACCTCGCAAAGGCTTTTGACACCATTCCTCAGTCTAGTATTATAGACAAGCTCACCAGCTTGAACATAAACCCCATGTCACGAGATGGGTTGCCAACTGGCTCATGGATAGAACCCACATGGTGAGAGTTGCAGGATCTATGTCCGACTCTAAACCGGTTACAAGTGGCATCCCTCGGGCTCAGTCATAGGAGCCCTCCTGTTCGGTATATACTTCTCAGAGGTACAGGCAAGCATTGGAGGACTATGGCTGACCAAGTTCACAGATGACTGCAAACTAGGGGCCATAAGTGATTCTCCGGCTGATACAGACACCCTCCAGACGGGTCTCACTGAGACGGATACCTGGTGTCAAAATCATGGCCTCAAGCTAAATGCCAAAAAGTGCATAGTCATCTCCTTTGTAAAAAAATAAAGTACCCGCGAACTATTACGTAGGTGGTAGTCCCCTAAATACAGAAAATGTAATAAGGGAACTGGGGACCTAAGTAGATAGTAACCTCTACTTTGATAATCATATTGCCAAGGTGGTTAGAAAATCCTTCTATGTGGCCCACCTAATCACAAAAGGGTTCGCATCTACAACAAAAGAGGTTATTGTACCTCTCTACTCATAACTCATTAGACCCATCATATAATACAATGCCCCATTTGGGATGTACCTTACAAGACACCTGCAACAGCTAGAAAGACCACAAAAGTACCTCACCAAAAGGATTACTGACCTCAAACAGATGCCTTATGCAGCCCGACTCAAGAAACTCCAGCTGTACTCGGTTGCATACCGCTTACTCAGAGGTGATCTCTGCCTGACATACAAGGCCATGTCCAACCCAGAATTGATGGACATGCTTCACCTAAAAAAAAAATCCCAGAGACCCACACTCTAGACATATAAACCTCACCACAACGATAAATAGGACATACTGGAGGGATAGATTCCTGTCCCAGAGACTCCCCATGCTTTGGAACAGGATTCCAATATACATCAGGCAGAGCCCCTCACTAACACTCTTCAAGAGAAACCTTGACGGGTGGATGGGAAACAAGAAATTTACCCTGGGGATCACTGCAGTGGCTCTGCTGGACAGTGGCGCAGGGAACTAATGGCTCTGCTGAACAGAGGCACAGGGAACTAATCTAAGGGGGTGGCGAAAGCCAACACATTCTGGCTAGGCTTATAAATGCCCTTGGGCAGATAGCCTAGTACTTACCTATGAACCTATGTACTGATGCAAGGACGACTGTCACATTTATGCCTAGTGTACCTTAGCACTCATTCAACATGTGGGAACCGTACTTAGCAGTTTTACTGATGTTACTACGCTGTTATAGAACCATTCCATCTTCTTTTCACCATGGCATTATGACATTAAAAGAAAAACAGAGGGCCTGAAATACATCCATTAATCAATTCTTAATAAGGTACAAACCACAGTGTATCACAATCTTCTACTTAAGTAACATTTATTAGATGTTCTGTTTTATTTACAGTCTGAAATATTAATATAATAAAATTTAAAGGCGCATTACAGCTTGGCAGAAAGCACCGTGGTGCATACCAGTTAACTCATACAAAGCATCAAACATCTGTTAACACAAGTCATTAAAAGCAAACAGTACAAGGTTTTTGAAGGGTCTGTTTCAAAGGTCTACTTATTTTTAATAGCCAAATACAATTTCCCGTTTGACCCCTCTTCCTTCTTTGGTTAGGGATGTAATTTTAAAAATATACGCATATACATATATGTGCGTGTGTGTACAAGGTGTAGAACATACTAAGTAATGTTCAACATCTACAGTGTTTACTGACAACAGAGACTGTTCTTAAAACAGTATTCAATTCTTTCTGACATGTAATTTTCATTTTCTTTCACGTTCTAAACCTGGAATCACATCCTGCAGGTGCCTTGCTGCAACTGATGTCAGCTGCTGATAAGGAAATCAAGGAAAAGTCTCAATAAATACATATGTTCTTCCAATAACAGTTACTCTACAACAGATCGTTCTTTTTGGGGGGAAAGGGAATCAAAAGACAAGTTTCATCTCATTTATCAATCATAATCTCTTTTCACAGCCTATACATGTTCACACCCATGTTATTTTAACCTAGTTTACTTAACTGGCTACTATTAATACTTGCTTCTTTCTATTTACGACAATACTAGAGCCTTGTTCAAATTAGGCACAAACTATCAATATTTTTAGAACATTACAATTCTCAGCTAGATGCATCAACCTACTTCAAGTTCTGTGTGCTTCTAACAACAGTATTAAACACCAACACGGAATGGCTCTTTCTTTACACAAAAGAAAAATATACCTCTGCTAATTTAATAACTTTTGGAAGGACATCCCCCCACCCCCGTGGAAAAGGCCAGCATTACTTGTTCTACATTATTTCCCTCCAAATAGATAGTCAATATTATGAAGAAAGAATATTCCCAATAGTAATGTAATACTGCCCTCTACTGGAAGATGGGGCACAGTTCATGCTAGGTGAATGACTATGAAGAAATATAAGGCATTATTAGTACATCACAGACTTGATTGCGAGAGCACTTCAAAACATTAGCAACTAATGACTGAATAATTGCAGAATTCTGCATTCACTATTAAAATTTTACACCTAGAAACAAATATAAAGAAATGTTCTTAAAACAGTATTCAATTCTTTCTGACATGTAATTTTCATTTTCTTTCACGTTCTAAACCTGGAATCACATCCTGCAGGTGCCTTGCTGCAACTTGGTGATAGTTCATCAGAGCAGGAAAGCATTTCCCAAGCAAAAAAACCTGTGGAAAAAAAAGAAAAAAAAGTACTGATGCTGTTGTAGCTGAAAAGGCTTTATGCTTTTCTGAGGAAAATGAAATTATGAGACACAATGCAAACAAAACTAAAAAAAAAAAAGACTACTCGGGAAAATAAAGATTTGGACAAGTCAAGGAATGTATGCTCCTGACTAAATGCATCCTCTCCCCTTTATTCAGCATACACAACCACCTTCCCTCCTGACTACACAGCCACAGGACCAGGGTAGCACATTGGCTAAATGTTAAGATCTCTGATCAGCAGCAACATCTGGATTCTCCTCAATTACTCCAACTTCTCCTACCGCCAGAAAACATTCTGTGGTTGAAAGGATACAGTGATTTGTCTATATACATTACAGCTTCCCTTGAACTTTTGTCATGGGTCATAGCTGATGTGTTTGAGGAAGACCAGTTCAGTTACCTCCCAACAAAAAACCCTGGATCAGAAGTTAGGCTAACAGACTGCATTATTTGGTTAAGGAAACAAGCCTTTTATAGGCAACTCAGCTTTCATTCCTGTGAGACAGCATGTGTGTACCTGTATGTAAATAAAAGCAAAACTTCAGGAAACAGCTGTGGGGAAAAGATCAAAAAAAGTCTAACAATTAAAAGAAAGGGAGATGCCCAACTGTTGGACATAGTCCAAATCAACTGATGTCAGCTGCTGATAAGGAAATCAAGGAAAAGTCTCAATAAATACATATGTTCTTCCAATAACAGTTACTCTACAACAGATCGTTCTTTTTGGGGGGAAAGGGAATCAAAAGACAAGTTTCATCTCATTTATCAATCATAATCTCTTTTCACAGCCTATACATTTATGATGGTACGTACTGAATACAAAAGCAACAACAGGTGACTGAGCCAGCCAGTTTATCACCATCACTAGTAACTTATTTCAAAGAAATCAAGAAACAGTAATTTAATGTGCTACTAAACAGAAGTTATGTGCTTATACCACTGGATCCATTCATCCTAGTCCATCCAATATGACTGAGTATCGAGCCACATGGAGCCAAATCTGACCCTGCTAGCACTCGTGCCTCAAGCTCTTTTAAGTATTCTTCCCTCCTGTTATTCCTCATATGCAATAATTCTCCACAGATTAAGTCTGCTGATTAGAGGTGGTGGACTACGAATACTATAGGTATATAGCGAATAAGGAATATGAAGTAGTAGACTTTCAAGTTAATCTGCCTGGTCCACAAGACAAGATGAAAACTGGATGGGGGAACAGAGGGAAGGATGTTGCATTGGTCAGACCAGAAAGAAAGGATCCAATCTTACGATATGGCTGAAGTAAGAACTGAAGGACAGGGCTCTGAAATAAAAATGATTGGTTCCTAACCAGAAGCATCAAAATCTCTAAAATGCTTTTGTTATCTTGACATGGAGGAAGGCATCCTGAAGATCTACCGAGGACATCCAATAGTTTGCTTTCAAGTAGGGTAAAATCATTTGCCTGTGACCACTCTGAAGGGATGCAACATGTGATGTGACCTTCATGTAATACAGTCAATAAATTATTATATTCAACAACAAAAAAAAGGAAAGAAGGAAAAATATTTAGGTTACTGAGGTCTTTGTTCATTGAAACGTAAAAGAATCCTGAAGAGATACAGATTTTGGACTATTTCTGGTCTGGTGGGACCTCCTGACAGCTAATCAGACAGCCCAAGATCGAACACTGATCTGGAAAGTGGAGATACCTACTAAGGAAGGGTACAAGTGAATAGCCAGCGTCTGCTGAAATATCTAAGAACAGAGGCAGCTTAAGTGGCATAGCTGACAACGGCTGGTAGAGACCTGGTAGACTACAGCAGCTGTACAGGGCCAAGCAGAAAAACTGGAACGATCAAGTAGCATTAAGGCTGTAGCTACACATGAAGATGCACGTGCATAAAGCATACATTCATTAAAGGCTGACTGATGCTGCTCCCTACTATAATAGCACATGCAACAGGCTGCTGAAGGAGGTGTTGCACAGCATTAAAAAAAATCCCACATTAGGAATCATGGAGGACACCATACTATGGGGCTATCCATCTCCTCTGTGAGCCACCTTTAGTGAGACGTCTCTGTTGGGAGCAAGCAGATGTTCAGAACACCACAGTGTGGGCAAAATGACTTAAAGAAGGTCAGGAGCTACAAAAGAAGTTATATGCCTAAGTGTCAGTAACAGATCTCAGGTAGATACCAGATGCTGGAGGCATAATGGGGAAGAAATAGTATCTGGAAACATACGTTTTCATAGTGTAATGCATTGGCAGATTAAACCACTACACAGTACTCTGTTAGGAATACTGAGTAAGCAAATTAGTATAAATATATATATATATTTTTTTAGCTGGGATACTGGATCTGAATTTCCTAGAAACATAAGACCTTGTCAAGTTTAACTCTGGTGGATGCCAAAAAAGCAATTGATAGAAAATGGAAATCCAAGTCTAAACTAACCATACATGAAATAGTGAATATTGTAACAGAGATAAAAGAACTGGAAGTGGGATCTTTAGAAAAGGATAGGAGTAAATTACATAGGAAAAAATGGAAATTATGGGAACAATACATAAAGAAAAATGTTTTGGAGGAGGAATGAGGTTTAACAGATGGCAGAAACTGAACAATGTATGTAATGATGACAATTATATGATGTACAATGTTTATAAATGTGAATTTGCCAATATGGTTTGATTACTTCTACATAAATGTAAGTTTTCCTATGTCATGAGTGATAATTCAATAAAAGTGTTTTTTTTTTTGTATTAGAGAGCAACAGATAATGGAAAGTCTTCTTCGACACATTACTGCCCACTGTACTACCATTTACCATCTCAACTTCCATTATAAATACAACTCAGTTAAACTAGTCATACATTGCTGTTTTTTTTTTTTTTTCAGGAAGCAGGGACCCTCAACCCTCCAGTGCTTGGTCTCTCCCCACCACTAAATACACCTTTCAAGTTCCATCAACTCAAATAAAGATAAATAAGCCTGCCCCTTTCTTCAAGTTTCTCAACCTCACAAGTAGCACATTAACAGACTGGAGGTGTATGTGGTGGTGGGACTGGGAAAGCTCATAAAACAGGGAGTCCAAGTAAGCAGCTCCCCCTGAAAAAGACTTTCCAAACATTAACTTTTATTTTTCTACCCATGTGGTCAAATGAGGTTGCAAGATAAAATCAGTAAAGTAGATTGTGGGACAGTCATTGTCAAACCAAAACAGACCCTACTCATCTCTGTGGCACAGAATAATGTAACCCTGACTACAGTCCAGATGACCTGAAAGTAATCAGCAGAGGCACTTGAACAGCCAAGCAGAAGTGACTAGCTGTGAGTATTCAACATTGGCTCCAGCATCTTGGGAGCAGGGGAGGCAGTCCATCCCATTGCAATGCTAACACATCCTGAACAGAGAGATGCAGAGTGTGCATCATATAGGCTGGGGTTGCAAACTCGGCTCTGCTAAGCTGCGTTCATACAGAAGTCTTCATGGGCATATACAGTAACATATGCAGCAAGACAGGATGACACAGCAGGCTCTCACATTTACATGTATGTCAGCCTCCAGGAAAGGTGGTACAGCCAAATAAGAGAAGCCTCTGATGGCTCCCTGGGTGATGGACTTCTGTAACGGTCTTTCGTCCCTTCTGGGAATGAACTGGTTTGACTGATTGCAGGACTGTTAATTGCGGACAGGCAGCAAGTGACGATACAAGAAATGAAGCAGACCTTGCAGGAGATGCCTAGTTCACAGTTTCGCACAAGTAACTTAATTTCAAGGCCATTATAAGTAACCATTCTGTAGAGTTTTGTGACCTCATGAAGAATAAACTAATACAAAGGCAGCTATCAGGAATCTAGTAGCAGAAACACATCTACAGCAGTGTGTAGGGGGTAGCCGCCCAAGTAGCAAAGTAACAAGAGGCACAATTTGCATATGCTGATCAGGTGGTAGTTGAGTACAGGCATTCAGTTGCTGGCACTGCATTTGCAGTCAGGGCTGAAGCTCTTTAGCTCTCCATGTCTGCCACATCAGTACCAGCATTCAGAAATGAATGCAGATACTGCTTTGTGATCAGGGCTTGAGCATGTGCCATGTGTGGTATTTAAAATGTAGAAAGCCACTTGTTACATTTGCAGCAAGAGGTATGCTACAATTTAGAAAGAGGGACCTACTTGTAGTAACCATGTTGCTACAATTTAGAATGAAGAACCTCTTCTCATTTGTTCCTGAACTTGGAGGAAAGTACTTTCTTTTTCTATCCTTAAGGTGAAGGAAAGGAAGGACGGTTGGGGGGGGGGGTCCAGATTGGTGAGCTGCATAAGACATTATATCACCAAAAGGATGGGAATGGTCACTAGGTTATAAATTTATAGAAAATTAAAGAAATAAAGGGAAAAAGAAACTCCAGGAATCATCAAACAGAAAGTTCAGGATCTGAAGTCTTACTAGCTTGGTTATCTGTACTACTCAGTCCAAGTTACTGAAGTACCAAGACTATCTCAAATACTCTGTCCAAAACATCAAGTATTGTATCTAACAGCAGCTCCACTTATAGAGAAAAGGGGCAAACACCAATGGCTGTAATTGTACCTTTACTACACAGCTCCTAATCTATAAGATTGCAAAAGAAAGTGAACATTGCAACAATAAAATATGCAGACTTCAGGGTACAGTCTGAAATTCCATCCACGCTAAACAGCAGAATGTAAATGGCAAGCTTTAGGCATTCTGTTATAGAATGAATGAAAAAGAGCATTATGTTAATATTAATGGAATCTGACAAAAAAGTCTAATGCTATAAAAGATGCAACCATTTCAGCTTGTTTAGTTCAAGGTCATAAGCTGCCATCCTGAAAACAAAGAATATGAAACTGTGCTCTTGAGATGCTAACTTCTGGAGTCCTAATATAAATTTGGTTAGAAGGATTTGGACTGTATTTTTTGGATGCTACTTTTTCCAAGTGACTATGGTTGGAAAGATGCTGTTAATTACTTAAATCTGTATTTCACTGAGCTCCTTTTATATATCATACTGCAGGTGTTTTCTAAAAAAACAAGACATATCATTATACTGGATAACTGATGCTGGCTTGCAAACTGTAGCATATGGAGTCTTAATACAACTTTGGCTGAAATTATTTTTTTATGAGGCCTCTTCCAATTGAGTGCTGACAACTGCTTACAGAATTATTTCTCTCAGCTCACTCAGACATGGTATGCAAATGAAAACCTTCTCAGAAGATTAACTGCATTATTTGGAAGTACTGGTAGTGTTTTTCACATTCTCTAATAACCACTATTGGGGATAAACTGCCTGTAACTTCATAAACTATTTCCTACCACCAAAGGAACTCAGGTCATCCTAAACTGCAGCTATAACATTTCAGGTTAAGCTGAAGTGTGTTTGTCGAAAAAGAAAGTGAGGACACGACTTATACCTCTCAACTTCTTTGCTCAAGAATACTGTACAAAGCAAAAAAAAAATAAATAAAAATGGGAGGATAAAGGCTCAAAATCAGATACTTTTAAAAAAAAATATTTCTCTAATTTAAAAAGTTAAAAGTTTTGCAATAAGTATGAAATAATGATTGGTATTACTAGTGGACTGTAATCCTCAATGATTTACCAGAAAGTCCAGAAAAAATGTTGAGGGACAGAGCAGAAATATGAGGCAGAATCACGGATAGTTGAGATATGTGGATGGCTTGCTATCATTAATTTAAATGTAGCCTGAAAACACAGACATTTTGACCTTTAAATGCACCAACATAGGTTTTGCAGTTACTCAAGCTTTTGAGCGGACATGAGCCCTTTGTCAGAAGTTACTAAGCTACTGATGTTATATAAAGTGCTTAAATATCCGTTTCTTATTACTTTTACATCTTAGAAAGAGAATGACTACACAGTAACATGCAAAACCTGATTGTTTTTGTAGTGGTATGATCTTCTACAGTTTCAGGCTCTCTCACATATATACACACAATGTCTGTGTCTAAGCTGTAAAATTCAAAGGAACCATTCGAGCTGCACATTTTTTTCTACATTGGCATTTTTCAAATGTCTGGTTTTAGATAAATGGAAATAAATTATGTACTTCCCTTTCTAGGCACAGTGTATCTAACATCAGTAAATTAACTTCTGGGGTAAGGCTCATGCCAGCTTGAAAACTTGCATTATCAATGAACATGGGAAAAGGGCACCTACTACAAAAGCTCTGTTAAAGTACAGTTATATAACTCACCATAACAGTATATGCTCATTCAAGTAGATCTCTGCTGCCATGTAGACCACCATCCATGAAGCCAGACTTCCATCCTTCCAATCTAACTTCTGGAGCTTTAATCGCTTTAATTTCAGTTAATTTTTGGTCAAAACTTAACTAGTCATTGTACCTTGCCTGGGGGCACTTCATGGCTGTTCCCCTCAGCCTGCAAATTCTGCTATCGATGTATTCATACTGCTTATCTAAGAAGCCTAATAAGTCACAAAGTGTCTGGCAGGAGAGAGAGAGAGAACCTCCCTGTTTACTCCCTAATAACAAGGGAGAAGTCTTTACTCTACTTGCATACATAACTACGTAGGCATACATAAATCCATAGAAGGCTGCATAAAAGGGGCAAAATATTTCTGCTTCCCGGAAAATATGAAGCCAACTCCATGGTGAGGTCAGAATGTATATTGTAATGGTAATCATGCCATTCAAACATCTACTGTTACATGCTAAGTTACCCACACAATTATACTATGCTCTTTAAATTCTTGTATGAAAGCCTGACCCCCCCCCACACACACACACACACACATCCTGCAGCACAATAGTCACAAGCCCTGCTTGACTCCTCAATGAATGCTCTCATTTTTAGTGATTGGAACAAGTGTAAACAGAGATCAAAATGGCAAGCTCCCAAATAGTCTTGGTTGATGCATTTGTTGTTTAAGAAGGCTGCTGTGGTGCAGCAAAAAGGCAATACAATTACACACATTGATGGGGTCTGCTTGGAAATTGTTCTATCTGCTTTTCTGGATATAAATGCAACAGAACAGTTGTTCTCGCCTAGCCTCCTTTCTTCAAAAAAATGTAATATCACAGTTGTCAATGCCATGTAACGAATGTAGATCATTCGGTCTTCACTGCTTTACCTCGGTAACCAGAATGTAAACAAAATAAAACCACTTCCCTTTTATTCTAAGGGATGTGAAATAAAACAGGAACATGGCCAGCTACACTGACTGCTAGCTCATAGACCACTGTAAAGAAAAAAGGACTGAGCTCATAGGCTCACCTTGCCCCTAAGGAAACTATGTATTGGTTTCTTACATGACAGCATGAAGTAACAGCCACCAAAATAAAATTTTCCAGGGGGAAAAGTAGTAATTTCAAAGCTGATTATAGTTTAAAGGGGACTGGGTTCGTTTTTCAACCATAAAGTTAAGGGCCCATGGGGAGAAACGAGATTCAAATGCTACCCCCCCCCCCCCACAAGGAATTGCTAAACCAGAAAACATGAGGACAGGGGAGTGTCCAGCAAAAGACTAGCAGCAATGGCTGAAAGGTACACCCTGATGAAGGCTTACGACAGGTTACTTGAAGAGAGCCCTGGCAAGCTGATCTCTGCAGGGAAAGTCCTTCCCAAAGAGTAAGAAAAAGCAAAACCTTTAGCCAAATAAGACTTCAAGTGTGGCTTTCTGGTCTCCTGCAAAATACCCTTCACTTCCTCTGAATGTGGATCCTTAAAAGATATCAAGCTGTGGGAATCCAGACCACTAGTCTTCAGTTCTTTTTCCACATCCTCAGTGACGAGTGTGTGCTTTTGAGGAAGCAAATGCCTTGACATTTGCACTATCAGTGAATACCGCTATTGTCTCTGCTAAAGCAGATTTTGGCCTTGTTCATACCGACTTAACTGAAGCAACTTTGAGATTAGAGTTAGGGATGAAAATGCATCAGGGGTATACCTCAAAGGAAGATAAAGCCAATCACTGCCCATACTTCTTTGCAAACTGATCTGGAACATGATTTCTGATGATGGCATTTCATTTGACTGATGTATGAAGACCCACATCTCCATATGAAAGAAGGAAAGGGTTAAAAAAAAAAAAAAAGTCAGACAAACCGTTTAGTAAAAAAAATACAAGACAGACAGCCAAGCTAGAGTCTTCACTGTGTAATACCCTAAGCCTTCTATAGTGGAGACCCATGGGTATATACAAATTAAATCTTAAGGACATACAAGTGTTTCAGCTACACGGCTTCTGAATGCCCATGACTTTTTACTTTTAAGTCTTTATGGGTACATGTATACCAATAAACCCATACTCCACTAGCTGCAGTCATGTAGCCAAAATAGTAATATGCCTTTAAGTGTTCATTCTGCATATATCCCATGGGCCTCCACTGTATGAGTTTTAAGGTATTAACACTGTGAAGACTTTAGCTTGGCTGGGTCTTTCTTGTAGTTTAACACATGTGAGAAAGGACGACGTATGGCTTGTGACACTGCTCCTCCTTAATTGGTCTGCCATTATGTTCTGGGCTAAGGGAATGTAAGAGACCAAGACATGCAATCCACTTGGGTAACCAGTTTTCACACCTTCAGTGCGAGTCTGCACATTTGATAAAGTTAAGGCCTTTTTTTTAGGATAACCAGGGTTAAAATCTGACTGGATCTCCCTTTCTTCTGGCAAAAAACAAGGTCAAAGTCTGCACGTTAATATGCCTGCGTAGTATGTGTTTTCTCCTCTTTCACAGAACTTTAAGTTGCACTAAATGCAACAACCAAACAAAGACTGAGGCATCTATGGTAAGGGTCTGCATCTCCTTTGGGGCTTGGACCCCCTACCAGCTTTTACAGATATGACTGTTTGTGCTTAAACTAGTTCAGATCTACTTGATTAACCAAGAAAAAAGTTGGTCTGATTCATCTTGGATATTAAGTACCCTTGCAGACAGAGATGTGGAGGGGTTCTCCTTCAGGTACAGAATGGCCACAAATACTCCTGGAATCAGAAGAAACAATAACACCCATATGTTAACCACATAGTCCCAATGGACACAAAGTACAGTTGTGTACCTACCATAAATGTAGATGTTGAGTGTATTCACTGTTGCAGTCATTACACTAGGGTTATCCTGCTGGCAGGCGACCCGCAGTCAGTCAGAGTTCCAAAGTCTTGGTCCGGCGTCGGTTGCTGTCGCCTCTTCCCTGACGTCAGTGCGCCAGGGGTATAAAAGTTGCAACTGACGCCATTTTATTCAGTTTTTCTTGCCCCAGATGTCACAGGTGCCCCCAGATAGGAAGGCTGGAAAGATAAAAATATGCCAAAAAACATGCATATATTACTATAAACATTTCCTTCATCTACAAGCAAATACACCACAAAGATTGTATAGCGTTGAGAAGTACAGAAAAGTCCCAGCAATGAAAAGGGGGATGGTGGGTGGGTAACCTGGACTGCAACAGTGAATACACTCTAACATCTACATTTATGGTAGGTACACAACTGTACTATGTTCGTGTTTCACTGTTGTAGTCATTACACTTGGGTAGAATCCCAAAGCTGAGGTTGGGTGGCTGGGTCTAAATTGGATTGGGAGAGGCTACCAGGCCCTGCAGAACTGCAGTGGCAAAGCCTGCTCTGGATTTAGAGTAGAGTGGTAAGTGGTAGTGCTTGGTGAAAGTGTGCACTGAGCTCCAGGTTGCAGCTTCTAAAATGTCTTTGGTTGGTACTCCTCTGAGAAAAGCTGCTGAAGTGGCTGCTGCTCTGGTAGAATGAGGCCTAATGCCCTTAGGCACTGATTTGCCATGTTGTGCATAACAGAAATGGATGCAATGTCCTATCCATTTTGAAATTGTCTGCTTTGTAATAGGCTTTCCTTGTGATCCTGCAGCATAGGCTACAAACAGTTGCTCAGTTTTTCTGAAGGCTTTTGTTTTGTCCAAGTAGAATTGTATCTGTCTGTGTACATCCAAAGCGTGCAGAAGTCTCTCCCCTTTATTCAGGGGATTTGGGTAGAAAGTAGGTAAATGGATGGTTTGGTTCAAGGCCACATTGGAGACCACTTTTGGCATGAATGTTGGGTTTGTCCTAAGAAACCCTGTCCTGATGGAAAATGATGAAAGGTTCCACAGCCATTAATGCCTGTAACTCTGAAACTTTTCTTGCTGAAGTTATTGCTAGGAGCAGAGCAGTTTTCCATGATAAGAATTTTAGATCAGCTGTGCTGGCTGGTTCAAAAGGAGGCAGCGTGAGTTTTTCTAAAACAAAGTTGAGATCCCAAGTTGGTACTGGTGCTCTCCTTGGCGGTCTTATATATTTTGCCCCTCTGAGGTACTGTCGTAGTAGAGGATGTGAAAAAATAGGAGGGTCCGTATTGTAATGAGCTGAAATGGCAGAGGCATGGATTTTAATTGATGAGAAAGATAGGCCTTTGTCCAGCATCTCAGTTAGGTATTGTAAAATCTGAGGTATATTAGGGACAAGTGGCTCGAGGCCTTGTGCCTGGTTCCAAGCACAGAATCTCTTCCATTTTTCTGCATAAGATTTCCTAGTGCTGGGCCTCCTGGCTTCTAAAATGACATCCATAACAGCTTTAGAGAGAGGTGCAGTCTGAGTGGCTACATTATCTGCCACGCTGCCAGATTTAAGGTTTTGAGTTGACTGTGCAGAATCTGATTGTTTTGCTGTATCAGAAGGTGAGGAATTTGAGGTAGAAGCCAAGCTGGGCCTTGAGACATGTTCTTTAGGATTGGGTACCAGTGCTGGTGTGGCAAGTCTGGGGCAATCAGGATCATTTTTGGCCTTTCTTGTCTGACTTTTAGGAGCACCTTGGTAAGAAGAGGCATCGGAGGGAAGGCAGAGACTGTCAGGCCTTTCCAGCTGAATGATAGAGCATCCACTTTCCATGCTTGAGAGTGATAAGTTCTTGTGCAGAATTTCTGTATTTGATAATTGTGAGGGGAGGCAAAAAGATCTATGTCTGGGCGTCCCCATTTCCTCGTTATCATGCTGAACACCTGTGGATTTAGTTTCGATTCGTGAGGATCCATGAGAATTCTGCTTAGTTCGTCTGCCAGTGTATTTTTTGTTCCTGGCAGGAATTGTGCCTGTAGATATACTTGATAAGGCAGTGCTGTGTTCCACAAAGTCATGGCTTGCCTGCGTAGGGGGTAGGAATGTGTGCCCCCTTGCTTGTTTATGAGCCACATAACTATGGTATTGTCCGTCTTTATTAATAGTTGTCCTGAATGTAGTAGGTCCTTGAAAGCTGTCAGGGCATTCTGAACAGCTAGCATCTCTTTTTGATTGATGTGAAGATGCATTTGTTCCTTGGGCCATGTGTCCTGAATACATTTTCCTGCCATATGTGCCCCCCAGGCATAATCCGATGCATCTGTTGTTATAGTCTGCCTGGCTGTGGGTAAGGTGAAAGGCTGTCCCTTGTTGTGGTGACAGGCCTGGGACCACCATCGAAACTCCTGTTGTAGGCAGGGAATTAAAGTTATGATTGTCTCCAGGCTGTGACAATGCTGAGTCCAAACACTTTTCAGATACCATTGTAGTTTCCTCATATGCAGTTTTGCATATGGAATTAGTAGAATGTAGGATGCCATGAAGCCCAGGGCCTGCAGAATTTTTCTTGCAGGGAGCTGGGTTTTTGTTGCCATCATTTGCAAGTAATGAGTCAGTTGCCTTTGTCTGGCGTGAGATAAGCCATCTGGACAGTTGTATTTAAGCTTGCACCCAGGAATATTATCTCTTGAGAGGGCACTAGTTTTGATTTCTTTTCGTTTACTGTGTACCCTAGGCAAATTAGTAATCGTTTTACAAACGCCAGATGCTTTAGAAGAATGCCCTTGCTCTCTGCTTGAATAAGGCAGTCGTCCAAGTAGGGATATATTTGAATTCCTTTTTGTCTGCAAAATGCAATTACTGGTGCCAGGCATTTTCTGAAGAACCTGGGTGCAGTAGATAAGCCAAAGGGCAGTGCAGAGAATTGGTAATGCACTGAGCCTGCTATGAATCAGAGGTATCTTCTGCAAGATTGTCTGACTGGGACATGCAAATATGCCTCCTTGAGGTCCAAAGTAACTAGCCAAGCCTTCTTGCCCAGCATGGGCAGAAGTTGCTGTAGTGTTAACATTTTGAATTTTGGAACATCCAGGAAAGAATTTAGGATTGACAGGTCCAGTATTGGTCTCCAGGCTTTGCCCTTTCTGGGTACTAAGAAAAGTCTTGAGTAAAATCCTTGTCCCTGTTCTTGCTGTGGAACTCTCTGAATAGCTTCCATGTCCATAAGAGCAGCAATTTGTTTTTGGGCTTCTGCCCAATGGTTTTGTGGCAGGTCTGGCATACCTTTTGATTTTGGAAGCGTGTGGAAGTGGAACCTGTAACCCTGAGAAACAATATTCAGCACCCATTGGTCCTGGGTGATTATGTGCCAATTTTTTGAGAAAAGTGCTAGCTTTCCCCCTAGGGGTGCTGCCAAATGCTTGGCATTTGTAGAGGGGAGACACTGTTTCCTATAAGGTTGTGATTTGTCTTCCCCTCCTTTGGGGACTGAAGCACCCCATTGTTTAGGTCTGTAGGAGCCTTGGGGCTGAGATCTGCCTCTTGGGCATCTGTATCTGCCTCTTTGTGGCCTGTCTGACACTGGAATGGACCAATTTTTTGAAGGCCAGTTTCTGCTAAATCTAGGTGGTTGAACCTGTAAGAAATCCTTCACTGTCTGCATTGATTTTGCTTTATCCTCCATTTTCTTTAACACTTCTTCTGCCTTAACACCAAACAAAGTATCATGCTGTAGTGGAGCATCCAGTAATTTTACTTTACCATGGTCAAGTAAACTTTGTTCTTTCAACCAAGCATGCCTTCGAATAACAGAGCCTGTAACTGCGGCTCTACAAGAAGCCGCTAATGAATCAAAACCATATTGCAGAGTATGCTTTCCCACTTGTTCAATTGCATGCAATAAGTCCTGCATTTCCTTACTGTCAGGACTTTCTGAATTTGAAACCATGTTCTGTTTTAACAACGACATGAGATACTAAGCATGTGAAACTGGCAATTTAAAGCCCTTACAGCTAAAGTAGCAGAAGTGTAACTTTTTCCCCCCATCTGTCCAGAGCTCTGGAATCCCTATCGGAGGGGACAGGATTTTTAGCAGTGGAAGCCTTAACCCCTTTAGGACCCTGAGAAATGGTTTCTGGGTCTGCAGCGGCGTGTAAAGAAATTTATGAGAGTCAGGGACCCTGTAGTACCTGTCTGGCTTGACTGGTGCAGGGGGTAAAGAATCAGGAGACGGACTGGATTCAGAAAAAACATCAACAATACCAAGCATAGGGGGGATAGCCAGGGGCCTGTGCTGATGTAATAAAAGGAAGTCTCTGAGCCTTTTCTTGGATTCTGAATAATCCTGGCTCTCCCAATGGAAATGCTCCCTCATAGTGTGCAGGGTTTCCCCAAAAGAATAATTCTCAGGCGGAGAGGCTGAAGGTATAGACTTTTCTGCATCAGAGTCCTCATAGGGATGGAGAGAATATCCCTGATCAGAAGAGGAATCAGAGGAAATGGAAACCTGGTCAGAGGAATCATAGTCCGTGTCTTGCCTAGGCCTTTTGTCAGGAGGAGGATGGGAACCCCTGATTAAAGTAATTAGGTCTTCGGCCATTTTAAGCATGTGTTTCTTTGGCATGGATGACTGTTCTGGAGAATGCTGTACTTGTTTCCTTGTCTTTAATGGTGTTTTTGACTTTGCCTTTGCTGCTGAAGTGGGCTTAATTGTAAGCTGTGAAGGTCTGAAAACACCCTCAGAAACCAATGCCTGCTCAGCGGCTCCGGACCCATCTGAGGGAATAGTTTCCATAGACCCAATACCTTGAGTTTCCACAGGCCTCGGTGTCTCCACATGGCTGTCGGTTACGGCCTGTGGCTCTGAGGTAGCGGGTGTCAGGGGCTGCGAAAGCGCCTCACTGAGAACCGGCAAACCGGCGAATGGCCTAGAAGAGGCTTCGTCGGTTTTGGACCTTGGATGCCTGTCCTTTTCTTTGTCTTTCCGTTTTTTATAAATTCCGGTCGTCTGTTGTTCCGACGGCATTATGTAATTAAACCTTCGGCCAAAATAATGTAAAACAAAATCGAACCGACGTTTAATAGTGCGTTTATTGAATCTAGCACAAAACCGACGACTGGTAACGTCGTGGTCAGGGTCTAGGCAAGGAATACAGTAAGAGTGAAAGTCCTTATGAGGTATTTGCTTCCCACAAGAAATACAATTATTAACTTTTACTGACATCGGTCTGGAGCAAGAAAAAGTTTCCCCAACGGGGTACTTAGCTTTATTGAAGACTTCGGTTCTGAAACTCAAATTTGAAAATCTCACGAGTCGGCCGACTGGCACTTGCGAACTGCTTTTGCTTCGGGCATCGCACGGCAAGAAAGAATGAGGGAAAATGGCGTCGGTTGCAACTTTTATACCACTGGCGTACTGACAGGGAAGAGGCGACAGCAACCGACTCCGGACCAAGACTTTGGAACTCGGGCCGACTGCGGGTCGCCTGCCAGCAGGATAACCCTAGTGTAATGACTGCAACAGTGAAACACGATGAACATCCCCTTTTCAGAAGCAACTTGATAGCACTGTCTGGTTAAGTGACTTGCTCAAGCCAACACAGAAGGCAATGAGAGCTGAGAGAATCAAACCCTGTACCCACAGGAACTACAGCAACAGTGAATTCAGTCAGGACATCTACAGCTCACAACCTTAATCCTATGCACCAACTGCCAGACTAAACAATAAAGACAAAGGTCAGAATGGTGAACTTGGCCACCCTTACTACGAAAGTACAGTTGTGTACGCTTACCATAAATGTAGATGTTCGAGTGTATTCACTGTTGCAGTCATCACATTCGGCCCGAATACCAGAGTCTTGGGATTTCTGTGTTGGATTGCTGTCGCTTCTTCCATGATGTCAGGTCGTTAGGGGTATAAAACATGCAGCCGATGCCATTACATCAGGTTTTTCTTGACCCAGATGTCAGGAGCTCCCAAAATAGGAAGCAATTACAGGGTGTGGAACACCCCCAGTAAAAAGTAAATACCAATGTTATAAGATATGGCCCAACAAAAAGGACAGGTGGAAGTATAGAGAAGTCAGGGGACTGGAGGGAGGGTAACCAGGACTGCAACAGTGAATACACTCAAACAACTACATTTATATTAAGTGTACACAACTGTACTATGTTCTTCTGTTGCAGTCATCACATTTAGGTTGATTCCCAAAGCTGAGGATGGGTGGATGCAGTCAAGAAGCATTAGGGCTGGCAAGCAGGCCCTGGAAGACTGCTGTGGCAAATCCAGCTCTGGATTTAGAAAAGACAGGCAAGTGGTAATGCTTGCTGAAGGTGTGTACAGAGCTCCAGGTTGCCGCTTCTAGGATGTCCTTGGTAGGGACTCCCCTGAGAAATGCTGTAGAGGTTGATGTAGCCCTAGTGGAAGGAGTTATGATCCCCTGTGGGGTAGGTTTCCCATGGTGTTTATAGCAAAAATGGATGCAGTGTGCTATCCATTTAGAAATGGCTTGCTTTGAAATGGCCTTGCCCTCTGTCCCTGTTGTAAAGCTGACTAGCAGCTGGTCTGATTTTCTGAAAGGTTTAGTCCTGTCCAGATAGAACCTAAGCTGCCTGTGCATGTCCAGGGAGTGCAGGATCCTTTCCCCTTTATTCTGAGGATTAGGGAAAAAGGTTGGCAAATGAATGGATTGGTTTAAAGCCACACTACGTACCACCTTGGGCATGAATGATGGGTTAGTCCTGAGGGAAACCCTGTCCGCATGGAAGATAATGAAGGGTTCCACGGCCATACGGGCCTGCAATTCAGACACTCTTCCTGCTGAAGTGATGGCTAGAAGTAAAGCTGTTTTCCAGAAAAGGAATTTTAACTCTGCTGTAGCAGCAGGTTCAAAGGGTGGAAGCGTGAGCTTCTCCAATACAAAGTTAAGGTCCCAAGCTGGAGTGAGAGCTCTCCGGGGGGGGGGTCAAAGTTTTGGATCCTCTCAGGAACTGCTTGACCACAGGGTGAGAGAAGAGGGGTGGCTCAGTATTATAATGAGCTGAGATGGCAGAGGCATGAATCTTAATTGAAGAGAAGGATAAGCCTTTGTGGAGCATTTCTGTTAAGTAATTTAGTATAGGAGGTAAGCTGGGCACAGTTGTGTCCATTTCCTGAGACTGGCTCCAAGAACAGTATCTTTTCCACTTTTCTGAATAGGATTTTCTAGTACCAGGCCTCCTTGCCTCAAGGATGACATCCAGCACCTGTTTACTGAGGGTTGCTGGTGATGAGTTCAGGGGATGAGCCAGGCTGCTAGGTTCAGGGTTTGTAGCGGAGGATGCAAAATCTGGCCCTCCTGCTGGGACAGCAGGGAAAGAGTCTGAGGCAGGTGCCATGGTGGCACTACTGTCAGACTGCACAAAAGTGGGTATCAGTGCTGGCATGGCCAGTCTGGTGCAATCAAGATTGTCCTTGGCTTGTCCTGTTTGATCTTTAGTAGAACCTTCGAGAGGAAGGGCAGAGGGGGAAAGGCATAGATTGAGAGGTTTTCCCATGTAAAGGACAGGGCATCCACTTTCCATGCTTGGCTGTGGGGAGTTCTGGTGCAAACTTTGCTCAATTGATAGTTCTGAGGGGAAGCAAAGAGATCCACCGCTGGTGCCTCCCACCTGTGGATCAGAAGCTTGAATGATTTGGGTTCCAGTTTCCACTTGTGTGGGTCCATTAGATTTTTGCTTAAGTAGTCTACCAGTGAATTTTGTTTGCCTGGCAGGAATTGAGCTTGCAGGTGCACTTGATTGCTCAAGGCTGTGTTCCACAGAGCCATGGCTAACTTGCAGAGTGGGTAGAAATGGGTTCCCCCCTGCTTGTTTATGTACCACATAACTGTGGTGTCGTCTGTCTTTATCAAGGCATTTGAAGGCTGTCAGAGCATTCTGTACAGCTAACATTTCTTTCTGATTGATATGCAAGTGCATTTACTTTGGGCTTCATTTGCCTTGAATGCATTGCCCTGCCATGTGAGCCCCCCCATGCATAGTCTGATGCGTCCATTGTTAGGGTCTGGGCAGCAGGGGGTTGAGTGAAAGGAGGTCCCTTGTTGTGGTAGCAGGCCTCTGCCCACCAAAGGAACTCTGTCCTTAAGCAAGGAATAATAGGAATCATTGTTTCCGGGTCCTGCGAATGTTGACACCAGAGATTTTGTTAAATACCACTGAAGTTTCCTCACATGCAGTCTTGCAAATGGAATTAGTAGAATGCAAGAGGCCATGAACCCTAGGGCTTGCAGTATTTTTCTTGCAGATAGCTGGGTTTTGGTGGCCAGTAGATTGCCAAATAAATTTGTTTTTCTGGAGTGAGGAATGCCATCTGGGAAGTTGTGTTCAAGCTTGCTCCCAGGAATACAATCTGTTTGCTGGGTACCAGATGTGATTTATTTTCGTTGATGGTGTACCCCAGTGAGGTTAGAAGTCTCTTTACAAATGTCAGGTACTGGAGTAGCAATTCCTGACTGTCTGCCTGAATCAGGCAATTGTCTAAGTATGGGTAAATTAGAATTTTTCTCTGCCTGCAATATGTAATGGCCGGA
This sequence comes from Protopterus annectens, assembly GCF_019279795.1. Taxonomy (NCBI): domain Eukaryota; kingdom Metazoa; phylum Chordata; order Ceratodontiformes; family Protopteridae; genus Protopterus; species Protopterus annectens. Next base: position 1,439,862,662 of record NC_056733.1, read on the forward strand.
GCTAGGCATTTTGTGAATACCCCTGGGTGCAGTAGATAAGCCAAAGGGAAGTGGAGAGAACTGATAGTGCATAGAGCCTGCTCTGAAACATTTCCTGCAAGATTCCCTTATGGTGATGTGCAGATAAGCTTCTTTTAAGTCTAGGGTGGCTAGTCAGGAGCCCTTGGCTAGCATAGGAAGCAGCTGTTGGAGAGTAAGCATTTTGAATCTTGGAACCACCAGGAAGGTGTTGAGAACAGACTGATCCAGGATAGGGCGTCAAGAGTTTTTTTTCTGGGTACCAGAAACAGTTTGGAGTAAAAACCTTGTCCCCTTTGCTCTGCTGGGACAGGTTGAATAGCCTTGATACTGAGAAGAGAAAGTACTCGCTTTTGTGCCTCTGCCACTGGTTTGGGGGGAGGTCTGGCCATCCGCTTGGGGTTGGCAGTGAGTGGAAGTAGAATCCGTATCCCTGGGATACAATGTTCAAGACCCATCTGTCCTGGGTAATGTACTCCCAGTTTTTTTCATGCAGGGCTAGTTTTCCTTCTAAGGGTGTAAAGTACTTGAGCAAGGCTTGGAAGAGTTAAGGATAAGTCATTGTGAAATTGTACCATAGGATGGTGGCTTACTACTCCCTGTTTTACAGGTGGGAGCACTCCATAGTTTAGATCTGTGCATACCCTGAGAATGTAGTCTTGGTGGTCTGCTGCCCCTTGGTTTGGGCTGAGAAGGCCTGGGAGGGACTAGAAAAGACCATTTTTTGAAGGCCAATGCCTACTGAATCAAGGGGGTTGTACCTGTAGCAAATCAGTTTGCATAGATTTAGCTTTTTCCTCCATCTTTTTGAGGACTTCTACTTTAGTGACAAACAGACATTCTTGGTGTAATGGAGCATCTAGTAATTTTGCTTTAACATGGTCTGGCAAGATTTATTCCTTAAGCCAAGCATGCCTTCTAAGAACAGACCCAGTCACAGCAGCCCTGCAAGATGCTTTTAAGGCATCAAAACCACATTGCAAAGTATGTTTTCCAACTTGGTTACAGATTGCATTAACTCTTGTAAATCTTTATGTTCTGCACAATCAGGAATCAACATCATTTTCTGTTTAATTAGCTCCATAATATGTTGCTGATATAACATGAAACTGGCAATTTAAAGCCCTGATGGCAACAGTAGCAGTGGTGTATACCTTCTTACCCCCATCTGTCCAAAGGCCTAGAATCCCTGTCCGAAGGGGTACGTTTTTTGGCTGTTATAGCCTTAAATGCCTTTAGGTCCTGGGAAATGGTATCTGGATCCGCAGCAGGATTCTTAAAGAGAAATTTGTGGGAGTCAGGTACTCTGTAGTACCTGTCAGGTTTCCTGGGAGCTTGAGGCAAAATATCAGGGGTAAGGCTGGATTCATTGAAGACATCATCTACAATTTCCAGAACAGGAGGGATAGAGGCCTATGCTGAGGCAAGTTTAAAAATTCTCCGAGTCTCTTTTTGGACTGTGGGTAGTCTTGGCACTCCCAGCGGAAATGCTCTCTAAGGGTATGCAGGGTTTCACCAAAAGAAAAATCTTCTGGTGGGGAAGCAGAGGGAATGGAATCCTCTGCATCAGAATCCTCATAGGTAGATAAGGGTATGTCCTGGTAATCAGAAGGGTCAGAGTCGTCGGACTCATGATCCAAAGAATCAGAAGGAAAATCAGTTCTTGGGTCTTTTTAAGGGGGAAGGCTGGCTTGCCCTAATTAAGGTAATAAGGTCTTCAGCCATTCTAAGCATTTGTTTCTGTGACATGTGGGCCTGAGAATGTGCTTTGGTCGTCTGTTTCCTAGTCTTAGTGCGAACTCTGGGCCTGAGAAATTCGGTATTTTTGGTTTGAAACAAAGTCGTTGGTTTAATATGAAGATCGGAAGGCCTTAATACACCCTCAGAAGCTGGTGCCTGCACAGCGGCTACGAACCCGTCCAAGGTAGAAACATCCGCAGGTTCCATAGTCGAAGAAGCATCTCGCGGCATACTGGACACCAAATGGGTCTTAATAGAGGCCTGCGAATCTGTAGAAGTGGGCATCAGGGGCTGCAAAAATGCCTCACTGAGTACCGGCGGACTGGCGGCTAGCTTAACAGAAGCATCATCGGCGGTTTTGGACCTATGCGGTCTGTCTCTGTCTTTATCCTTACGTTTTTTCAGAAGATAGGTAGTTGGATAGCTTATCGAAGCCATTTCGGAATACGGAGAATGAGTGCGAAAGAATTTAGCAACAAAAGCAGCCCGACGATGAATAGTTCGGCCACTGAACAAGGCACAAAACCGATAGCAAGGAACGTCGTGGTCTGGTCCTAAACATGTGACGCAGTAAGAATGAAAATCTCTGAGGTATTTGCTTTCCACAGGCAAGACAATTTCATCGGTTAGACCAAGAAAAAAGGATCCTCAATGGGGTATTTATCTTTTAGAAGACTTCAGGTCTGAAAGTAGAAAAACGAAAATTTCAGGAGGCGGCCGACCAGCACTTGCAAACCGCTTCTGCTTCGGACTCTGCACGGCAAGAAAAGTTGATGTAATGGCATCGGCTGCATGTTTCATACCCGACGACCTGACATCATGGAAGAAGCGACAGCATCTGACGCAGAAATCCCAAGACTCTGGTATTCAGGCCGACAGAGGGCTACCTGCAGGCAGCTAACCCAAATGTGATGACTGCAACAGTGAAACACGAAGAACATCATATTTAGCATCAATAGATCAAGCTGGATTTGCACAGGCCAACTTTAGAATTAAGGAAAGGCTGTAGTAAAATCATCTTCCCTGTACTTCCAGAGGAAATAAGTTGCTCTAGCACAGTTACTGTACGGTGGGTCTGGTCCTGACAAACAAGTGGCATTCCCATCAATGGAGGGGGACTAGCCTGAATTCAAATGTTTATCCTTTTGAAATAATCTCTTATCCATTTATAGACAGAACCAATTCAGTCCAAAATGAAAAATGCTGCCACACCAAAACATGGAAATACGGAAGAAAGAAAGGAAATAAAAAACGACAAAGGAAAGAAACCATGAGCATAATCCATATTAGACACTAGATTCTTGAGGAGGAGGAAGAGCTTTCCTTCCAAACTTCATTGCCTACCACTACCCTCTGAAACCTCTCCAGGCCATTTTTGCCTCACCAAGAAAGCCTTCCTTTCTTTGAAATTGTCAGCCCTACTCTCCCTCCCTGTAAAACAGCCACATTTTACTGAAAACTCCCAAAGTATTTTGGGAATGAGTGAACTGTATTATGGACTCTTGCTCTTTTCACCCATTTGTTTCCCCCCAAAATTTCTTGTGATGGAGGACAAAGAAGCAAGTCTTTTTCAGGGATCCATTTAGTAGCTGTGCCATGGATGCCTTCTGATCACTGTGCCAGTTGCGGCTGCCCAGCTGCAAGCATCCACTGCATTTCAACCATATTTAATGTCATGGTTTACCCACTTTAAAAGCAATTCGAGACAAGCTACACATCCTTTCCTTTAAATAATTTGAGATTTCAGACAGCTAGTCCTCAAACTGCTTGGCAGTTAACTCCCAAGCCGTAAAGTGGAGGAAGTGTAAAGCACACTGAGGCCTGGAACTGGCTTGGACCTCCTACCAGCTTTTAGAGACATGGCTGTGGGGTCCACTGTTTTGTTTAATTATTTTGTGGATATAAAGAATATGTCTGGTTTCTTATTAGCAGATGGCTGGGAGTCGGGATCCAGGGACAACTGCTCAAAGGTATCCATGCAAGCCTGGAAAAGGAGTTTGGGGGTGGGGGGGGTAAAGTTAAGCGACCGAGTTCCACTTTGTCAAGAAGGTCCATGCAATGTTTTCTGGAGTCTGACACCACTTTGGAACACCATTTAAAGCACTCCTACATGATACTTAAAAGTTCTCCTAAAAGAAACACCCTCCATGAGGAACCTCACATCACAACTCAAAGGCAAGGAGATTTAGCAGGAACAGGCTTAGTCTTCCCCTTCTAATTTTGAATCTGTAGTTTCTCCCTCCTCTTTAGTACTACAAATCTCTTACAATTACTGGCCATTTGGGTCAGTATCTCTAGGGTCAATGTATGAGTCTCAAGCATAGTTGCCTACTGACTAGTAAAAACTAATCCCTTTAAGAAGGGTCCACTTTCTTGGCAAACGTGTCAAAAAAACCAGCTCTTGGCTGCCTGCACAAAGACCTCAAGTTTCTTTTCATACTAACCGGCCTTAGGCATAGGCCAACTAGGCGGCTGCCTAGGACGTTGCTCTGGTAGGGGCGCTTTTCCGGTATTTATTTGGTGTAGGCAGACTTGGATGGGGGCACCAGGTAGTGTGGTTGGGTGCGCCTTGGAGCCCTTTTGCCTAGGGTGCCAGTTGACCTAAGGCCGCTCCCGCTAGGTCTACAAACTTCTAACCTGACACAATGTATTTTCTTTTTGAAAGCACAGTGCTCACAAGACAACATATGGTTCTCTTCACCTAAACAAAAGACATTGGAAATGAAAACCTTTAATGAAAATTGCCTTTGACATGCACACAATTAGCTTTTCCACGGACACCAAGGACCTCAAAACTTCTAAGTCAAAATTTTACAGAATAAGCAGAGAAACCTATTATAATAAAATAGAGTACAGACTGACAACCTATCATTATTACAGCAAAAAAAGAAATGAAAAGTTGTGCAAGTGGTTCTGACTTTTAAAACATACATCAGATTGATGCCTGGGACAAAGGAGGAGTTCAGCTCACTGGAAGAATTCACTAAACCTCTAGAAGTCACACAGAGGGATGGGCATTCAGCAACTAAACCCATGGATGAAGATTTATACCACAGTAGTGATCCCCGCCACACATCTATCTTACAGCCACTTACCACAAAATCATATTTTCTTCTCACAAATGTAGCAGCTACAATGAAACAGCAGTGGCCAACATGATCCAACATTAAAAACTAGTGAAATGAACCGTGGACTCTCCTATGAGTATTTTAAAATAAGAATGTCACAAACATAAAATCATAAATCTGAGTGACTTCAAGACAAATATTATGAAATGCATTAAGGAAAAAGGATGGAGTGCACGTTAGCTGAGATACGAAATAAATTCATTAACAATGAAGCATTCTCCACAGCTGTGGAGAGAAAATATAATAACTCTGTGCTATAAGCATTGCTTAAGATACAATAAGCAAACAGAGAAGGGTTCTACATATAGGCTGGAACTCATTAGGTACATGCAAAACATCACACTGTCACACTGTGACATGTACTTTTCTTACCATACACAAAGACCTGCCCATGTAATCCTGTACGCTTAGTGAAATTTGTGAAACAAGAGGAGAGAAAATCTGTTACATCATCAGATACCGTAAAGCTTCACACAAATGGTCTACGTTCAGCATTGCATGTGTTAAACAATGGGTTACTACTTTGGGGTGGCACAGCATGGAGTAATTTGAAACTAAAGAGTGTTATTGGACTTGTATGAAAATAAAGACAAACTATACTAAACAAATAGATGTCTCAAACACTACTTAAAAACAATGCAAATCCATTACTTCAAGGTAATGAACAACAACTAAAACTTACAGTTGTGAAACTGGACTAACCTTTTTTTTTTTTTTTTTTTAAACTTGCACTCCTAGATACTGCCAGCTTTTATTTATTTAACAGGGCAAATGAGCTGGTCCACTAATCTTTTTTTCTGCCATGGTCTGGGCCACAAGGGTAAATACTATACACATATACGTGTGCATCCATGCACACTTTTATATATATATATATATATATATATATATATATATATATATATACACACACACACACACACACATCTCAAAATGCTGAAATCTCAAATTTCAGCATTCTGAAACCATCATGCTGAAAATGCAGAATGCCGAAAGTGCGCAAGAGCAAATTCGAATATCTCGAATCCGCACTTATGCATTCCTGGTACGTTGCGTGATGTGTTTGGCTAGTATGGTGTCTGAAATTGAAGGTGAGTGAGTGTTTGTGTGTGTTTCGGTACGTTGTATGGGTGGGTAAGGGTAGGGAGGTGTAAGTATGACTGTTGGATTTGTTGGTGTTTGTGTATGTGTGATGTGCATGTGTGTGCGAGCGAGTGTAGAATGCCGTGGTGTGTGTGTGTGTGTTTTTTTTTCCCCTTTATGTGTGATCTTGGACTTGGTATAAATAAGTGGGGGGGTGGAGGGCGCAGCCCCCCTGTGCTTATATGTAGTGTAGGGGTGTGTGGTTTGTGTGCTGTGGGTGGAATGGTGTGTGTTATGTGGTGTATGTATGTTCGTGATTGTGGATTTTGGGATTGCGAATGGTTCGGCTTCATAATTTCGAAATGCTGAAATTCGAGATTTCAGCATTGAGATTATGTGAAACTATATATATATATATATATATATATATATATATATATATATATATATATATATATATATATACATACACACATATATATATATATATATACACATATATATATATATATATATATACATATATACATACACACATATACATATCATACACACTATTTTACAACCAATCAACCAGCATGACTTTGAAAGAGGGAGGAAACTGGAGTACCCAGAAAAAAAAAAGCATGCAAACGGCACAGAGACAGCGACTGAAGTCATGACTAATCCCTAGTTCCCAGAGTTAAGGCGCAGTTTTAACACTGAGCTCCCAAGTATTGTTTATAAAACTTTACATCAATACTACTACTACGTTTTTCATAAGCAACAGCAGACCCAAGGCAGAAACAAATGTTTGTTCATACATTTTTTGGCAGAGTTGCTTCGCCACAAAAGTCAGTTTATACTGATGAATTTCAGATAAACTGCATGACACAAATATGCACATACATTTTGCTTTTTCTCCATGGATGCTGTGCTCTTGAAATGCATATTTGCGCTTTCTAAACCGATACCACGATCATGGAGTTAGAGGGAGTGCAGGTGGGGAAGGGTCATCCTACTGCAAAAAAATATATATATTTTTGCTTAATTTCACTGTAAGCTGATCACTGACTGCAGACAGTTTACCTTTTGCGGAAATGCTGCCTGGTGGTTTACCTTCAGTGTTCCATTTCATGGATACATACTGGACCTGTACTGGTGAACAGGAAACCAGAATGAAGTATACATAAGAGCTAGTGTGGAAAGAGGTTTCTTCCAAACATATGCATAGGAAAATGACTTGAGAATACTTAGACGAGTGGGAAGAAACTACTAGGAACAGTGCTAAACAGTAGCAGCTAAAGCCAAGAAAATGCTGGACTGCACTTTGTAGTCTCCTACACTACAAAGCAAGCAGACTGAGGATGGTTAGCTGATGGGAATTAAGTGAATGAGGGCAGATTCAACAGGCTGAGGCAAAACTTACTAGACACAAGAAAGGAAACAGAAGACTTAGGCTGGATACATAAAGCAATTGCAGGGAGCTGTAAAACAATGAACAGGTACAATTAACAATGGGTAAGATGGCGATCCAGGTCATAGCCTGCTATAGGTCCCCAACCATGTCCCTAGACTCTCACTCGATGTTCCTAAGCACCCTGGAATCTATTAAGGTCCAAGCCAACACTCTCATACTAGGAGACTTCAACTACCCCTCTACCAACTGGGAAAACTACTCAAGCACCAATACACTGGCTCAACATTTCCTGGAATTCAATTCCAATGCTCTGGCCCAGCTCCAGCTCATTCCGACCCCCACTAGAAGACGCAACATCTTTGACCTGGTTATTACTAACATGGGCGACCGTTGCTCTACACCAATCCCTGGCATACCTCTCAACCATACCAAATTTCTCGTTAAATGCAGTTTTTGAGAGCAAAATATTGGGTTTCCATGAATTTTTGACTGGCCCCTTTAATTTCCAAATTTGTAGGTCTTT